>NC_060895.1:12657824-12850324 GCF_014805685.1 Silurus meridionalis | reverse complement strand
ATGTCCAGCGAGTGTTAAGCCTCCAGCACAGCTCTTTGTCAGACGTCCCTGCCACATGCAGAGAGGACTTGCGGCTGCTCGGTTTAGATAACAGCGGGGCGCTCAAAACTTCAAACAGCTTAACCGGCCACTCGGCTGCTTCAGTCAGAAATAATGGGATGTGTCTGTTATCACTTCATTTACCCAGGCAGAAAACGAAAGCACTATAATAATCGTTTCAAAATTATAAAATTGCTCGGCACCGAAAAAAAGGCTGAGAGAAATCCCCTTGTTTCTTGAGACTAAAAAGAGCCTCTAAACAGAGACTAACAAGGTCAGGCTGAAAATTCTTCACGAAAGGTCTCACACACACACACACACACACACACACACACACACACACATACACACACGCAGTCATTTAGGTGCCTGAAATCATTAGAGCACATGATCAAAAAACAAATCCTTCAGCATTGTTGGTTTCTGGCCTCTCGGCTCAGCGTGGAAGGATTGATTTTAATCAGCGGGAAACGCTCTCTGTCCCCGAGCCGCCCTGATTCCAATGGAGTTATGTGCAAGAGCTCGCAGCCGCAGTGGAAAAGTGTCGCGTTTGTTGTAGAGTCGACCACAGCTCTCTCCGGAGTGGGTCAGTTTCAAAAATGGAAAAGACAATGCAGTGATTTGATGCTGACTGGCAAGCACAGATTCCTACGCAAAAAAAATAAAAAAAATGACTTCAGTAACCCAACCCAGCAGTGAATGTTGGACTCGCAACAGAAGAGTGAGGATGGAAAATGTTGGCCATGCGGGAAGCTGACTCTCGTTTTTGTGGTTTTGTAAGATCTATTCGTAGGTGTGTAATTAAAGGGCACTCTTGCGCACTGTGCAAACCTGTACATCCTATCCATGTAGGCTTAATGTGGAAGACTTGACAGCGAGCCTTCAGCTTAGCATTGTGCAGCACGAGCTTCAAAACGTATCCTCTGAATAGCTCGGAGAAGCGCTGTCATTCTGCTTAATCATTTCTTCATGGTAGATCAGTTCAGCACAGCTCTGCTCTTGTTCACCTGATGATGTCACACGCTCATTCACACCTCGAAGCAATTTAGAGTAGATAATCCACATACCGGGGTGTTTTTTAATTTTTTTCCCGTTTTTTAAATTTTTTTCTCGGGATGTGGAAACCGGAAAGCCCACAGGAATACCACATGGACACGGGGAGAACATGTGAAACTTTATACAGACAGTAACCCGAGCTCAGGGCCAAACCGAAGACCCTGGAGCTGTGTGGCTGCCATGCTACACGCTGCACCTCTATGTCGCCCGTTCTGCATACTATACACTACATGTTTTGAGGGGAAAAAATGAAACCCGAAATTCTAAACCTGTACACGGTGCTGAAAACGCTCCAGAAGCGCGGTCAATTTATAAGCTTGCTATGGAAGACAAGCAGCAAACAAGAATCCACACGCATGTGGTACAACAGTGCAGGACCATGTTTATTTAGCGGGAAATAAGCAATATTTATTGAGTTTCATAGGATCTCTCTTTAGTTCAGAATCTAATTTGCCCGAGTGTGTGTGTGTGTGTGTGTGTGTGTGTGTGTGTGTGTGTGTGTGTGTGTGAGAGAGAGAGAGAGAGAGAGAGACAGTAGCTGAGGATCATTTTTCAGTTGTGCACAGAGCTTGAACACAGTGGGACAGTCAGAAATGATTACAGGTTCTAGCTGAGAAGTTGTCTATTTTAATTCCCCCTGTCAGCAGGGAGCTCGGTATTAGTGGAATTTGCCTCGAGCACAAGCTTTGCTTCGTGAAGTTGATCACTTTGTTAAATCTGATGATCCTATTTTTTTTTTCCACCCAAACCTCTTTCTGTTCTTTGTGCTTTTCTGCCAGATAAGTGAACATAATGAATAGCGTTGGTTTTTTTTCGCCCCCAGATGTGTCTGGGGATTTTGTGTGGCACTTTTTTTGAGTTTGATAACACTGTCGATATGCACATAGCATTATTAAATTCCTTAGACGCTTTTCTACCTACCGAAACATGGTCAAGGTCAACATGGTCAACAGTTTCAGAAATGTAGTAATTACTGCTTTTATTATTATACTTTTTATTTTTGTTACTCTGCATAGAGATACACCATATTTGGAAGAGAAGTATTGGGACACCAGACTTTTCCAGTCAGAACTTTTCCAGTTCCTTTTTTTTTTTTTCTTCTTCTTCCCCGAAAATGTTTCCCAAAGCTTGTACACACATTTGTATTGTCTTTGGCAATGGTAGCATTAAATTCTCTGTTCACTTGAAGAAGGATACCCAAACTTGTACCAGCATGCCAATGCCCCTGTGCACAAAGTGAGCTACATGAAGATATATTTTTACGTGTTGGAGATCTTTAGTGGCCTGCTATAGAGCTCCGACCTCAACCCTATTGAACACCTTTGGAATGACTTGAAACGCTGACTGCACCCCAGGCCTCCTCAACCTACATCAGTACCTGACTTTACTAACAACTTTGTAGCTGAATCAGCACAAATCTCCACAATCACACTAGTGGAACATCTTCCCAGAAGACTGGAGGCTATTATAACAGCAAACAGGGACTTAATGTTGAGAGAGAATGTTCAGAAAGCACTTACCAATCTTATGGATGTGTTTTCACAAATATTTGTCCGTATAGTGTAGCTGTATAGCGATGCATCCTAGACACTGAATATGTTTCAAGGAAAAGATAGAAATTTAAATGCCTGTATTTCATGAAAGAATGCTGTATTTCATCTTAGAAAAATGTTTTAAAACAGAGTTTTTAAAAAACCCTGTATCTCTGCCACAGCATCATTCCAATATTTAGTTTCTTTTAAAGTCTAAGTTAAATCCATGTGTGAAGCCAGAGCAGTAAAGCCATTTCCTAGCATCCTTTTCTTTTTTTATGTTTACGTATGAATGAACGGCCACATTGACAGCATAGTTTCTTTTTGTCAGCCGTATCAGCTGTTTGCGTGGAGCATCGAAAACTTCTTCCCCAATCTAAAATGAATCGGCTATTCATTGTCCAGGAAGAACCTTGAGCTCACCTCGGTCCGAACGGTATTAGCGGCGAGGCGTCACAAAGAACCGTGAAATTTGATCCGCTATAGCAAATGTTTCAGGGGATTAATTAGTTAACAGGACATTCTGTAAAATAAAAGCGAACGTTTAGGTGAAACGAGATTATCATTCAGTGCCTGGGCGCAAAATACAAAGGATTACGGGTTTCATCCGGTCGCTCCTCTTATCTGGAGATTGTGGTTTTACCAATTTGTTTTTGGGCTTTTTAACATTCACACAAAAAGCCGCATAAGGCTGGCTAAGCCCCTGTGGGAGAATGTGCTCTTCCACCACAACAGCCCCGACAGGCTTCGGGTTATAAGCTGTGCACTTAAGCATGTATGGATGTAGAGAAATGTGACTGAAAATGATGTGGATTTTAAACACAAATGTTTGCACGAAACAGGGATTTTTCTTCTTGTTCTTCACATGTTTAATGGTAAAATGTTTTTATGTTTATATATATATATATATATATATATATATATGGATCAAATGAACAATGATCAAAAAAGTGATCATGAACCATGATCACCTTTTTACCTTTCACCTCTTTTCTCGAATCCCTTCCAAAAATAGTGGGTGAGGTTTCCTATCTAAGAATGGGAAGAGCCTCTGTGAGCCAGGACACCACAGGACATCTGTGGCACGAGCGTGTTTGACAAGCATGCTCTTGGTACCAATTTGCCCAGACAAACAAGGCTCCCAGCCACAGGATTCTGATGCTCTCCAGTCATCTGTGGAATCCATTGCACTCCTCCCTACAGGCCAGAGGAAAGTCAGGGACCGTATTACTGTATTCGTTTAGCTCGTGGTGGACTGATGCAAAGTCGATACAGTCCACTTGAACCAGAGCCATCAGTACATCCTCGCTAATATCAAAGCCGACTCCAGCTCAGGATCAAACAGCACTGCTTTTAGAAGTTCTCACTCGGTCTGTGAAAGATTAACAAGTTATTGACTGACCCAGTCGGTCTCCTCCTCTCCTCCTCGGCGTTATCTGATGGTTGGATTGAGGGTGGCCTCTGGACTCAGAAAGTGTTGCTTGTTTTAGGCCTGAGTGGGTGGCTTTGATGTAAAGCTGGAGAGATTTTTTTTATTGCTCTCTGTGCATGTGTGGGTTCCACGGCTTTCATAAACACCTCAATAAGTGTAACACGTAAGGGTGATCTCACTGAACGAGTGGACACACACACAGTGTACATGCCCATGTCATTACGGCATTGTAGGCAGCACCATAGACAAAGCAGAGAGATTGATGTGGTTTATTTACTCTCTTTATCTTCACTTCAGAAGTACATGGCTCTGGTGTAGAAGAGCTCTGTTTCCTCTGTACTGTCCCTCAGAGCTCTTTCCACACACATGTTTCATTTGAGATTTCCTCTTTCTCAAAGGTTTTAGACAACTGTTGTTAATTAAGATGACTCTTTTTGTTTAAGTTCTTTGTACAGCCAAGATGAAGATATCAATGTTAGACAGACTGCTGACATCAACCGCACTGGTTTAACAGATTGACTCAGGGGATGACTTCATGGGATTTCTCTTAGGTTTTCTGCTTGGATTGTTGTATTGGGGGGTGGTTTAAAATGGAGTTCAAAGTGCAGCTTGAGTCATTACAGCCTAAAAAGTGCAATGTGGTGTCCCACAACGCTCTGTTTTATTCCTTTACTGCTTTATATTCAACGTATTGGACATGTGGTCCACAATCATACTGTTAGCTAAGGGCCTCAAAGTTATAGATATAGTTCAGGAAAGTGGTGTAATCTATATTGGTTTATTCAGATACACACACACAAAAATAAAAGTGTAGCTAGATGCTGGCGTTTGCTAACCTAAAAGCATATTACAATGCTATTATTCAACCGGCTGTCCGTTCAATTCTTCTATTGACTATGAGATTCTGATCATAATTTTGAAAGATTTAAATAAATACGGTTCCGCATTTACTGCTGTTCTAAAGCAGTCGTGCATCTTGAGCACTTTTCGCAGCTGAGACAGGCCTTCAGTTGATCCCAAGACTGTAGCTTAAGTTTGGACCATGTAATGTTTTATATGTAAAGCATACTGATGCTATTTGACTAAAGATTACATAACATAACGTGTCCCTTTCAGCACACGAAATCATTCCTTATAATTCAAACAACTATGTATGTATGTTAAATGTAAGCCCACATTTCTTCCCAACATCATAAATAACGCTTTTGATTATTGGATAAGGTGTTATAAATAGGACGTGTAAGAGGATGCTTTAACGTCTCAGGTTTCTAAAATTTTGTGGTGGCTTACCAGCACCGAAAAGTCTGCTTTTTAATCTTGCTTCCTGTGGGCTAACCAACTGACGCCTCTCCGCGAGGCTCTGTATTTCAACAAGGCCGCAAAAGCCCCAGCACTGCTTTGCCAGTCTCCTCTGGCTCTTGGAGAACAGAGTGTACCATCAGCAAACTGGTGTCTCAGTAAGCAGGCCAAGCCTCATCTGTCAAAGCCAGGGTAAGCAAGGGAGTGAGCATGCAGGGCGAAGGGAGAGGAAGCTCCCAGATAAACATACCGCAGCGCCTAAACTCCTAATCACTCCGCGCTTCCGTTTCCAGCCTCTATAATTAGAAGGCCATCTTTTCCATGTATTCCCAGTTGATGCAAATGCTTCTTGTGGCTTGGCACCTCATTTGGGGCGTAGGTTAGTTTATAGCCGAGCCGTCGCTCAGTTTAGTCTTCTGATACAGCATAAATAGCTAGCCGCCATCTAATTCACAGCCTGACTGTTTTTCTTTTTCATGTGAGCAATCTGTGCATGACCCTTCCTCCACCCCTCCTGCGCCGCTTCCTTTCTTGCCGCCCAGTGTGAGGGCTCAGCCACACCTAAAGCAGCTGCAGCTCTGAAGTGTGAACATGAGGATGCTGGAGCACAGGCCGGATGAGCTCATCTAGTACTTTAGCTATTTTCGTGTCAATTTATTTTAACCTTCGTGCACGTGTCAGTGCAAGGTCTTTTTTTATGCCCTGCCATTTAAGCTCTTTTTTATACATTTGTCAAACCGCATTATAAAGACTTGTCTCTAATTACAGCCTTCCAAAACCTCAGCATAAAAGTTTGAGCTTTGGAACATGACGACTGTCGTGTTAAATTATGATTGAGAAAACCGTGTCTTGCTGAGTCTTTGGCGTTAGGGGACTTTCGTATCTGCGTAAAAATAGCCCGTAGAGCTGTTGCACTGTTTGGAAAATTATATTCTATACAAACTTTTCACGGGCATCGAGTTTAGATTCAGGCTTTTTTCAGTGTGGTTTGCCAAGTGTGTTGTTTATAGTAAGAGTCTATGCTTTCTGTTACTCGACTAACATACAAGTGGTGGAATGAAAGGCTCTGTCACCAGAGGTTCCACATGGGTTCTCCTGTGGTTGTGTTCAAAACAGTCTTGTACTTTCGTGCACTCAAAGGGTGAGCTTGGCATTTGGTTGTGTGCCAAAGCTGCAGCACATTATAGCCGTTTAATCTTCATTCTCCTTCGCCATGCAGGTTGCCTGGGTTTAGCCTTGGTTTATCTTGACTCGGTGTAGTTACTAATCTTTCTTTTTGCAGGTATGCTGCTGGTGACTGCTGATACATTAGGGCACGATTTTCACGTCTTTCAAATCCTCACTCACCCATGGGCATCGTCACAGAGTGCAGTTCATCACCTGTACACTCTGCACAGAGGTGAAACTGAGGCTAAGGTAAGAGTGTATACACACACACACACACACACACACACATATATACTTCTTTGGTCTACACTAATAAATGTGTCATTTTTTTGCAATATAATACAGTTTCAGCTATGAATATTTTGGTACTTCAGTCATCAGTGGAACATGAGGTTTTAGCCTGTGCTTGGTTTTCCTTGGTCACGCATGTACACTTTCACTCCAGCTTTTATTTGTGCTAGCGATGAAATATTGCATTTCTGAATTCTTTTGTTCATTAACCTAATCACTGAAAGTCTTCAAGGGCCACCCACAGTGTTTATGGTCCCTGGGTTCCGATTCTCAGGAAATATGCAGTTTGAACATGTTTTTCATCCTCTTTGGATCCCTTTGTGTTTTCTAAATACTGTCAAGAGACATGACTCGGAGCACCGTGCAACTCTACACAGAGCAGGACTCGGCCCTGCCGCTGAACTCCCTCTCTGGCTCTTTCATGATCTTCCTGCACAGCGTGTGAGAGACAACAAACAGCCTGGCTGTGATCCTAGGGGAGTCCTAACTGATCTGAAGCACGGTGTAGAACCAGACCACCTTTAATCGTGTCACAGTCCTCTGGAAGAACCCAGAAGTCTTTGCATTGAGGAAGTGAAAGGTTCCTAGAAATACTACTTTATTATAAGAATGATGCAGCACAGACTTCATACTGTCAGCACTTCGGCTTTATTGTAACTCCAAAAAAAAAAAAAAAAAATTTACTTCAAAATCATGTACAATTATTTAAAACTTTAACTTAAAAAATAAAATAAAATAAAAAAAATGTTTTTTTTTTCTTCCCTTTCACATGGTCTCATCTTTGCAACGAAAAGAAAAAAAGCAACATTTATATATAAATTTTAATAAAAAAATGACGTTTAAGATAACATTTTGGATTCGATTTATTATAAATAATATTTATTTATAATATCTATTTATATATTTATTTGTTTATATGTAATTATCTGGTTATTTATTATAAATAATATATATTATAAATAAATAGATTTATTTATATTTATTATAATAAAATTGACAATTTACAAAATAAATGAAAGTTTGAGGAGTAGGTAAGACTTTTCCAAATGCTAGATCGTTAAAGTATTGTTGGGAACTTGTAATTTCCCTTCATGGCCATGAGTCAAAGTAGGAAAATCTTTAGTGCTTTCTTTATAGAGTGAAGGCATACTGCAGTGCCAATCAGAGTGACACTGGCCAATCATGGGCTCCTGTGAGCTGGGGTTTGCAGGAGAGGGCAGAAAAAATGGGAAGGGCTGGCTAATCACAGGTAACAAAATTGGGCAAAAAAAAATCTAACTGCACAAATATAAATGAGTAGGACATGAAACACATGTAAATGAGTGGGACACTATACTAAATAAGGCAGATTTTTGAAATGCCCTCCAATTTAAGCAATCCTCAACTTTTCTAAAAAATCCGATCATATTTATACTAGAAAAAATGCATTTTGAGGCAAGAAAATACAGAAAAATATTGCACTTGTGACAACTGGGAGGTCTGAATTCTTCAGCTTGGAACCTCCTACATTAGAGCTTTTACACAAACTAGTTGGAAATAAAATGAATAGTCAGTTGAAAAAAATCTTACTTTGTGAGAAAGAAACGATGAGGTGGAGAACTGTACAGACAGGCCTTCTCTACAAGTCCAAAACTTCCCACATGGTCATGAACGCAACATTAAAGTGTGAAAAAAACGGCCTCTGGTGATCATCAGAGTCTCACTTCTGCCTGTCTGTTTCACATTGGAGTCCGGCTTCATTTTGACAGCTTCGGTATTTAAGAATATGGCGTTGTGGCCTGCAGGTCTTCCCATTGGGCTCTTTCTATTCCCACAACGATTTACTCAGCTTTACACACAGATATCTGGCTCTACAGCATGATGATGACAGACTACAGGTTTAGAGACTTTGAACGCTGGTGCCTGCAGAAGGTAGAGTGTAGAAGTGCGAGTGTGAGCAGCAAGTTATGGTTCAGTCCAGGACAGAGAGAAGCAGCACAAGCAACAGATTCCTAATAGTCTTGCATTCTTTTAGTTTTCTGCACAATTCTTTTTGCGTTACAAATTTGAGAAAATAATGTGGAACGTTTGGAAAAGTCCATGTACGTGTGCAGCCATCCAGAGTTCAGATTAAGTGTTTTTTTCCCCCCATTAATCTTTAATATTTTCCAGGAATTGATAAAATGTCCCTGCATTTAATGTTTCATTTAATTTGATAATATACTAGTTTATTGCAGAAATCGGTTAGGGGAATAGCCGATTTTACAGCTGTTACACTGAAATGTCTATTTTTTTGGGGTTTTTTTTAGCAACTTGTGAGGTATTATTTGCTTAAGCAGAACTAATATTTAGCTCTAAAGGCCTGTCATGTTTAGATTTGCACACAATGATGCTCTCTGCTCTCGCAAATGAACACAGTCCAACGCACTGCCAGCCCTAAAAAGCCTGCCTTTCGGTTTCTCCAGTTATTTCTCATGCTTACAAACACTGATATCATGCTGAATAGATTTACCAAAGGATTCACCATTAAGCCCTGCCTGTACATTTTTTTCAAGGTCAAAACCATCGACACTATTTGTATACACATTCTCATTTCTCGCAAAAGTCCTGTTATGTGTAACATGACAAATAACAAATCGCTGGACATCAACTGCAACTTAACAGGCCATTGGATTTTTCCCAGTAATGTGATGTAATACTCACACACACACACACACACACACACACACACACACACACACACACACAGACACACACACACACAGGTTTTTTTACCCCCATTAAGTTCAATCTAGCATATAACCTGTAAAAGAGATTTTAATCTTACATATCTGTGATCGATGAGGTGTGTGTGTGTGTGTGTGTGTGTGTGTGTGTTCTGTGCATACATTAACACTTTACTATCATTTGGTTTTGCCTGAAATAATAGAAAGGGTTTTATTTCAGCAGTGAAGAATTAATATGTTTATTTTAAATATTAGCATTTTGTAATGATAAAGTACTTCTAAGATACTTATTTCCTGTGGCATTATTTGGGCATTCTTCCAGCCAAAAGAATGCCAGAGGAACTTTATGAACAGCACAGTTATGGCAATGACCGAGTGTGATGTTAGCATGCGAGTTTTTGAGCACTTGCTGCGGTTTTGATGTGAAACTGAAACAGGTCTTCTCCAGTGTAGGTTTAAACCTGAGATGCAGCACAGCCTCGTTGTTAGTGGGCCACACCAGGTTTGTTGCCTGGCCATGCGTAGGCTTTGATCCTGCATTGTAAACAGTACAGGCAACAGAGAGCGTGCACCCTCTGAGACACATTATCTCGAGCAGAACAAATAAAAAGAGTGATAATGCCCTGTGGGCGGACGCAGACACTCAGTCTTATCTCGCTGGCTGGCTGACTGCGTTTGTTCTGACTACCAGAAAGCTCTTAGAAGTGTGCATTAATGTAAATAGCACCCCGCTGATGACCAGCACTGCCTGTGACTCGAACCTCCTACTGACCACTGAGTTCTTCTGTATCTCTTCTGATGAACCTTTTCCAAAGAGTTAATGTTGTTTGTGTTGGTCCAGATCCTTGAACTGGTAAGCCTGATAAAGAAGTAATGTAGACAACTTGTTATGAAAAATGAAGTGACATCACCCTTACTAACCGGCCTGGTGTCACGGAACAGGAAGTAGTCAGTGAGCTGCCGCCACTAAAATTCTTATCACCAACACAGTCAGACTGATGTGAGACTGATAGGCTGACAATCTGATAGGTCTAGAGATAGACCGGTGCATTCCTGTAGGTGATGGATAATCACGGAAGGTGCAGCCGAGAATGTTCATTACAGCAGGCACGGTGTAGTGGGAAGGCACTTTAGATGGCCCGATCTCTCTGGAAGACTATTGACGACGCTGAGCGGTGGCACAATCAGACTTCTAGAGGCGCCGCAGTGAAGAGCTTATCTCCAGCACTCGGAGGCAAGCTTGGCTTTAATCAGGAGTGTGTGTGGCTCAAGCGTGTGTACGGATTGTGTTCCGATAGAAGGCACAGTTTGGCTTTTGGTGCTTCTTGAGTAAGGCACGATCTTTAGTGCAGCACTGCAAGGATTGCATGGCCGTCATCTTAAGGTGACCTCTAACATACCAAGCCACTCTGTTTCGATAAGCAACACCTTGGTCATTCTTTTCTGTCGTCACATGTTTCCCATTTTTGAGGAGATCTTATCTGTGAGATTGTTAACAGTATCTGTTGGCAGCTCTCGCTGGTATATACTAAACACCTGGTTGTAGGAGTAAACAGGCTCATGTGATCCTGCTAACCAGCTGTTTCACAATAATGTCATGAATGTGTGTTTTTTTTTTTTAAATACATACTCCGTTCGGCCTTCTAATCTTTATGGCCATGAAAGATGTGTTTTAGGAGGTAACACCCTTTTCTATCACTAGTATCCTTACCACCTCTTACCAAAGAAAATTATTTCTTTATTAAAGACAGACACTGTGTGTGAGAGGGTGAAACGTTGGTTCCTATTATCACTTACTTTACAGCAACTACAAACGGTTACTTCTTTCGCCTGAAGTTAATAAGAAACAACTTTACCTGTGACTGTTAAGCACTGATACGGGAGATGCCAAGATTCCAAGATTCACCATATGAGTGAAATTAAATATTTCTCTAGCCGTATCTGTGCTTGATAGTGTACATTTAAAAAGGTTTCTTTAACATGAAAACCACACAAAACCATACGTAGATGCATTTACTGTGCACACACACACACACACACACACACACACACACACACACACACACACACATATATATATATATATATATATATATATATATATATATATATATATATTCCACCTAAAATAATTTTTAATCACTTAACATTTGTTTTACTGTTGCGGCAAGTCTCAAATCAAGCACCGCATTTCGCCATCCGGCAATTAAAACCATCCGTGTGGAAACATAGCAAAAGTTTCATTTGGTGTCTCTGATTTACTTCATTTAAAACACCATCATTATTTTAAAACATTTGCAAGAATATTTTATCTTCATTCACTATTTTAAGTTTGGTTTCACTAAGAATAAACATACATTTGCATAAAGCATCAGTATATGTCAGTATGTTCATTAAAGTATAAAAAATGTAAAAAGTATTAATTTAAGGTACATTTAGAACAGACAAAAATCTGCGATTAAGCTGCGATTTATTACAAGTAATGACAGCCGTGCGATTAACCTGCGATTAAATATACGAATTGATTGCTGTTGTTAACTGAACAATTAGATTTCGATATTTCAGATTTATTTAGTGAATTGTATGTAATTGTTGTAATAATGTTAGAGCGGTGGTGGAATTGGAGTAGATTTTGAATGTAATGCATATAAAGGTATGTTTTGGTCAAAAGGTTTTGAAAGGTTTTCTTTCTCACAATGTGTAAAATCATTCTGATAGCATCTCAGATTTTCTCTCAGATCCCAATCATGTTGTGTACGTCTTTCCTACTGACTTCTCCGCATTTCTCTTGACCTCTGTGTGCTCCAGGTGCAGGACATCTGCTTTAGTCCTGACTGCCGCTGGGTGGTGGTCAGCACACTGCGTGGCACCTCGCATGTCTTCCCCATTAACCCGTACGGTGGTGCACCGTGTGCCCGCACACACCTGTCGCCACGCGTCGTGAACCGGGTGAGCCGCTTTCAGAAAAGCGCCGGCCTCGAGGAGATCGAACAGGAGCTCAACAGCAAGCAGGGTGGCCGCTGCAGCCCCATCGCCGGCCTCTCCAGCAGCCCGTCTGGATCTCCTCTACACGGTCAGCACACACACACACACACACACACACACACATCTTAGTATACACTTGCACAACACAGCTTTCACATATTTTTATATATATATATATATATATATATATATATATATATATATATATATATATATATATATATATATGCACACACACTTATTTGTTTGTTTGTTTGTTTTAGTTACAAGTTAAACTTTTTAGAACTTAAAATATAATAAAATATAATAAATAACAGCTTTACACACTCTTCGCAACTAGATATTCCGTTTCTATACAATGATGATATTAATAATAATAATAATAATAATAAACATATAGTACTTAAAATGTTATGACATTTATGATGACCTTGTGTAAAGTCTGCCATGTATATAGCCCTGATTTTAACATGGCGTTAAAACGTAATAAACAAACAAACAATAATATTAAGAAGAAGAAGAAGCACATTTTGATAAGTGTGTTGTGATTTCCTATAATATAGCAACAAAAACAAAGAGAACCACTGGTTATGTATGGGAAGAGGCTATATTTAGAAAACGTTTGGGCATATGTTGTGTTGTGTTGTGTCTCAGATTCTGGAGAGCCATAAACATTAAAGAGTTAATCATGTCACCTTAGAAGACCTTGCACTCGACCCCACTGGCCTTGGTGTCACAGCTCTGTGTGATATACTCTGTGTGCACTGGATTTGTCAAACACTGTCCATGGCTGCAAACACACTTGATTGACAGCCTCGCAATCACACACGTACACACGCGCGCCGTGCTGACTGCCACAGGAGCTGGCGTGGCTGTCGACACTGTTTATCCTTCAGTGCTCTCTAGTCCACAAAGCAGCAGTGGGGATTAATCAATACCCCGTACACACTGAAAGCACCCTGCCGATGTGTACTCAGCAGGCTCCAGCAGCCCACTGGGTGTTTATGGAGCCCCCTGGAGAGGCTCTTACTTACTCCCTGTCACTCGGGATCATCTATAACCCACTCTTTCTCTACGCTTTTAGGAACTTTGGCTTGCACGTACTGTCCGGGGAAAATATTTATTAATTGCTGCTTGCGATTATCAAGTCCACATTAAGCAGGGCAGATCTATGACACGCTCGAGCTCGGCGTGTCTCATGTAGCCTCGAAAGTCCTCGGAAGACCCGTTTCGTAAATCAGACTCACTTTTCAAAGCAGCGCATTAGGGCCATCTGTCACAAATTAGTCCTCCATCTGAGTCCACTCCTGTTGCAGTGACCGGGCAAAAACTTTACACTGATGGAGAGGAATCCGAAGATGTGGCGCTCGCTGTGCATTTTAAACCCTGTACAGGATTTAACTTCAAAGCACAAGGCTGTCCTAGTGTTCTATAACTTCAAGGCTGGTTCAGTGGATCCCCAGGCTAAAAGATAATAGTTTAATGGAGTCGGGCTTTTACATTCATTCACGCGTCTGAGTGAGTGAGTGAGTGAGTGCGTGAGTGAGTGTTACGCTTTTCCAGTATCTTCTTTCCCCCTTTCTGTGGTCCCCAGAGACCTTGTGAGTCCTTAAAGGCCCTTACTTTGAACTGGAATGTCTGGACCACTCACTTCCTGTCCTCACACTCTTCCTCTTTTACAGCTCATCCTCCGTCTGGATTTATCAGCAACATTTACCCTCTTTGGGAGTCTGTGGACTTTTTATAGAAAGAATTAACTTTTTTGTGTGTAAAATGAAATTTCGTTTTCTGTTCAAACATTTTTGGGCCATTCCTTTTAAACGTATTTAATTATATCTGAAAATATTTGTTTTACGTTTTTATATAGAATATTCAAAATAGAATGTAGAATATATTTCATATTATAGATAAATATATACCTATATTCTAAATTATATATAGAAATATATGCAGTAGATTTAAGGCCACGATGCTGCATTCATTCAAGTTCGATGTGTAGACGTTCAGACCGGAAAAGCCAAATGAATCCTAATTGCAATTTTCTTTTCTTTTCTTTTTTTTGGTGATACGTGAGGTTTGTGGGTGTAAAACCGGCAGCGGATTTTCGAAACGTGAACAGTTGCAGCACACTAGCCATAACAACAGGCGTGAGATTGTCGGCTGTGACAACACGTTGATTTGTGGAAGGAACTGGAGGCATACACATCCTACACTGCTGGCTGGATACAAAAATAGAACCCCAAAAATTGAACTTTCTTTGCTCCCTGTTTAGTTAGGGATCTTTGTTTCTTTCGATCAGTCATGTTTATTTTTTAGACTCAAATTTATTGCATAATCTTATAATAGATGCTGGTGTACAGCATAGATGCTTATGTTCTCTGTTTTTTGTGGGAGCACATTGCTGCTTTTTGGTCATTCTAATAGGAACAGATACTGGAAAAGATAGAGGACAGGCTTTTTCAGAAACTGCTGATTTCCTGGGATTTTAGAACGCTTTTACATTTAATAAGGTTTACTTTGTATGGTCAAACAAAACCAGATCAGTGGCAAGAAATGCCTTGGTGAGAGAAGTCCGTGTAGAACAGCCAGACTGCTTGGTGGTGTCAGGAAGGATGCAGAAACTTGAAATTACTCTTTACAACTGTGGTAAGCAGAAAAGCAGTTACAGTCACAGCAGTCAAAGACCACATCGGGTTTAAATCCTGTAAGCCATGGACAGGAACCTGAGGCTACAGTGGGTACAGCCTCACCAAAACTGGGCAGCTAAAGCTGGGATAAAGACCAGGCACTAAAGCCCTGGACATGTTGTGTGTTGTGAGATCTTTATGGTATTTGCGTTTGTTGTCAATACCTCCAGTGGTTTGGATTTTTCTTTTAATCTGGCTTTTTTTAATAGGGACACATTAGTGTGTGTTACTGTATATAAGAGGTACCTGTGCAAGTGTTCTTCAAATATAATCTGTAAAGCTGAACTTTTCTATACAGTATACTGTGTGCATTAAACTTGTTACATATCAATACATTACAATGTCATAATTCCAATGTAATTTAATTTCCTTTATTAAGCACAACTAAAGATTCAAATGTATTTGTATGAGTCTGGTGTGTATGTGTGTGCTTGTCTGCCTGTGTTTGGGTGTGTGTGTGTGTGTGTGTGTGTGTGTGTGTGTGTGTGTGTGTGTGTGTGTGTGTGTGTGTGTGTGTGTGTGTGTGTGTGTGTATGTGATGGCTTATAGTCAGGCGAGCAGATCTGCTGTACTCCGGCAGGGTCAGAAACCATACTCCCTGTAATCAAAAGCTGGCTTTTTTCCCCCGGTACACACACACACACACACACACACACACACACACCCTGAAATCCATCTCTGTGACTTTAACAGCGAGTTGTCTTTAAGATAAAGTGCTGCTCGTCCGCTCAGTAAACATCAGGCATCCAATCAAGCCAAGCATCAAAGCAGTGCTCTTGTTTTAACATACCACATGTATCATCGTGTAGATTTATTGCTCTGGTTATAGCGCTTGTGTCTGTGCCACGAAGCTGTAGTGCACAGAGTTACACGCAGTTCCTTCTCCAGCCTTCGTGTGGCGCTGTGCTCTTAGCTTTCATCAGCAAAGCCGAGTCGCTCGTGGAGCCCTGAGAACAGCGGGATTATTTCAGAAGACTTGACTTGTGCTCCTAAATTTCTCCGTGATATGAATCTAATCCAACAAGACCACAGCTTCTCTGCAATTTGTGTTTTATGAATGGCCTCCTGTTAGGAAGTTACAGTTTTGTTTCCCTTTCTGATCAGGCTTTAAATACACTCGAGTAGGGATTAGTGCAAAATAAATGAAGATAAACATGGCTGCCTTGGGAAAACCCAATTTTCAGTAGTTCTGCATAATTAAAATATGAAATTTCATTAACTGAAAATGTTTATTGTGATATGTTTTCCTTGTGTTTTAACCAGGATTTAATTGAGGAGAAAAGTTTTAAATATATTAATTAAATATTTTTTTGCACTATTTCTTATTTTGACTTGTGGTTATATATAAAAAAGAAAGAAAAATACACACCTTTTTAGGTTTAATTAATTTAATTTAATTTGATTTATGTATTTATTTTTATGTATTAGTGAAATATTATTATTATACTTTTTTGTTTAAATTATAATCATTTTTATTAGGGTTTGTTCACATCAATCAGGTCATTTTAATTTTTACACGCCATTAAATTGTGCATTCAATGTCTTTAAAGGTTTGATATCTAAAATACACCTTAAATGTTTTTTTTCTCAGTCGTAGTGAGCTGGGATGATATTTATTGCTCTTTTTGCTCTTTCCCACCGTGCATATAGTGTGTTTTTGACACTTCTCATGACCTGAGGCTTCGATACACCAGATCTCACCAGAGAGGTTCATACAGAGAACTTCCTCCTCACTGTAGTTACTCCTGATCTCAGAGGAAATGTCCGATAGATTTTATTTCACTGTACGTTCATTTATACTTTATAGATGTTTGTTATATTTACTAAAAACAAATATGAAGATACAATTATTCATTTTTTTGTACTTTTCAGTATGAGGAAGATTGAATTGAAAATAATGTTACCATAATTTTAACACTATTCTCAATTTACGGTCTTTTTTTTAATTACATTTTTTGCTAGTTATATAATTGGCTTCAGAACAGGTGTTGTATTAGTAAAAATGCCTAACGTTTTAATCACGTTACACATTTAGAACAATGCCATTATTCATTTCACTACGTTTAAAACGTTGAACTTGCCTGTACATGTCAGATGTTTCCTTTAATTATTGCTCCTGCTATATGACCACATGTTCTTTGCTTTTCAAATGAGTCCCGAATAAACTATATAAGAGCAGTCCAACCGAGATTCATTTTAGAGGGGAGGAACTCGCGTGTTGTGCTGGTCACGTTGATAACAGGAAACCGTAACTTGGTGGTGTTGATGTTTAACACACAAAGGACTCTGTGTGTAGTAAGTGTTAATTTGTTGTTCTATCAAGAAAGTTTCATTTTAAGGAAAGTCCTCCTGGATTTAACTCGGCAGACTGGCCTGAAAAGAACAAACCTTTTTCTGTTATTATATAAAAGAATTTAAAGACGTTACATAATAATATTAATAATCATAATATTATTATTAATAATAATAATAATAATAATAATAATAATAATAACAGCTATAATATTCATTTTCTAGTTTATACTTATCTATCTATCTATCTATCTATCTATCTATCTATCTATCTATCTATCTATCTATCTATCTATCTATCTATCTATCTATCTATCTATCTTTACAAATGCATTGACTAAAAGGAAGTTGTTATTTATTTAGCAGAATTAATTTGATTAAATAATTTGTTACATAAAGTATTAATAAAATCTATCATTTTGTATTAATTTGTGTTAATCTGAGAAAAAAACAGTAAATTTTTTAAAATTAAATTATTTATGTATCTAATTATATAAAAATCTTATATATATGTATTATTTGGGAGAGCTAATGTGGAATTATTATTATTATTATTATTATTATTATTATTATTATTATTATTATTATTATATTAATAGCACTAGTGGTAAAGAGTGAATGCTGATTTAGATTTCTGTGTGTTTGTTGGAATTAATGCGCTGTATAAATTCAGCTGCATGTTCTATATATTGTATCGTGTATTCACTCGAACCCTGGCACATCGATGCATCCACGGGTAGGGACATTTTCTACATCTTCAAGGCAGCGTGCGTTTTGCAGATCAAAAGCCTGCTGTGGTTTAGCTTAAATATCTTCAAAATGGCCTTTTGTCATTGGAGCCATCATGACTTGGAGGGCCAGATATGCTCCCCACTTACACATAAGTAAATTGACATGATCAGATTACTGTTTCATGATCAGAGCCACATGCTGAGGTCCATTGATTGAGTCTCTGGATGCCTTCCTGTTCATCCGCTCATGCCCCATTTGCTCACTGCACTCATCGGAGGTGAAAGATGCAGCACTACACGCACACACACACACACACACACACCCTCTCTCTTTTGCAAAAAAAAAAAATTCCTTTTTCCAAACAAACTTGTACACATATGGTTCTAGTAATAGTGTCATGTGAGCCCCTGAAGAGTGCAGATTCCCAGTGTCACCAAGCTGCTCGCTGATGAGCTGTAAGTGCAGACATGTTGTAAAACTTATTGAATTAGATATTGGGGCATCTGTGTATATTTAGTTTGAGTAGTTTAATAAGTAATTTATTATGACTCGTAATTATTATAACTAATATTATTGAACTCTGTTTGAATTTCGGAGTGTGATTTGAGTGTGACTCATATCAGTGGGTCGAGAGCTTTGTTTGTTCTGCGTCACTAAACATAAAATCTAAATGCTGCACGATGGTGACATTTTTAATTTATTGATTTGATTTTAATGATGCTGTTTTTATATCTCAGAGTTAGTATAGAAAAGTGTATCTAAAAGTGTTAAAATTCTAGTAAGAATACAAACCAAGTGGCTTCCTTTACCTTATAAATGCAGAACCAAGTATCCCGTCTCTCTTGTAAAAGCAGTTATGTTAGAGCAATATGTCCTAATATTCAGGACGTTTTACAGAATATTACACTCGCTGTCAATAAAATGTGCTGTCAAAACCTGCTGTCCCTAACATCCATTCAGCGGATGGCAGCTTGCCATGTTTGCTGATGCTGGCTCGACTTCACCGTGAGCTTGAAAATAGTAGCCCGGCAGATAGAGGTTTTTTTTTTTTTTTTTTTTTTTTAAATAAAAAGGGGGGGAGAAGAAGAAGCTGAGGCAACCTTGGCTCTCGTTCACCATTACCCAGGAGTCAGCGCTGATGTCTTTTCCACCAATGTCTGATTTCCTCAGAAAACAGTAAATCTTGTGAAGTTTATTTTCTTTGCAGCATCTGTGTTTTATAATGGTCCTTTTAATTTGTTTTCACTTTGTCCAGTGGGATTGCTTTTATCCTGCACTTTCTGGTCTCCTTTTTTTTTTTGGTTTCTTTTTTTTCTTCTTTTCTTTCCCCCCCTTCTGGAAGTGAGTATTTTAATAATGATAGTTTTGGGAATTAGCACAGCCAGACTTGACAGCGCTTTTCCTTTTAGCAGAAAAGCTATTGTTCCTCTTCTCTCGTCTTCTCCCTTCCTCTTTTCTTTAGTCCCCGCCTCCTGTCTGCTGCATACTTCATCCAAAGAATATCCGTAAAATGTGGACTTAGAAGGAAGGGGAAAAAAAACACAATTATGGGGAAATAGTATATATGTGTTAAAGTATTCCCATAGCAAGGCACTCTATTACAGACTCAAATCCGGCACTGTTTCTCAGCGTTAATCATTAAAAGCCGCTGAAACGCAGTCTGTCACATAAACCCTGCATCATAATTTCCCAGGGTGTGTTTTTCATATTTATACAGAACATCTTTATATGCTTGTTAGACAAAAGTGGATGGTATGTGTTGCTTGTTAATGGCTCGTTCCAGCATCGAAAGCATGGCCGGCACTTTCCCTGATGCAAATAGAACAGCTTGGGAGAGAAAAACAAGATATCAGTGACAGGTCAGGCAAGTGTGTGCCATTAGAAGAAAATGCAAATGAGCGAGAGGGGGGCAGGATCCTGAGTGGTCAGGTGACGGCGTGACCCAAGCCGTCTCCTGGAGTGAGGCTTGCAACGGCTGCGGATTTGCATCGATGGATCTTCTTTCCATCAGCCTGTCACGTATGAATGCGCGAGCTCTCGCGCATAAGTCATTAATCAAATAACAGCTCTGAAGCCAGCATGGCTTGGAGTGACCAGGCACCTTACACACCTAGACGTGCCACTTCTAAGACTCTGGGTCAAGTAGGCCACGCTGACGTTTCCATCTACTTTGCATCGCGGCTCAGTGTTTTCGAGACGTGCGCGGGATTCGATTAGAGCTCTGTAAACCTGCTGTGAATGTAGCTGCCCCTGCTTTGTGTTTTTCGGCAGACGTTAAAATGATGGAGAGGAAAGGTAATACAAGGGCAGAGTATGTCTTCCTGGAAAGATGCTAAATTCATTAAGATTTTTCCTTCCCCTTCTCCTCGTCTTTGTCCGTCAGAAGCACCATTATGGGTTTTCAGGCTGCTTCCTGTTCAAATTCCTTTTCTTTTCTGCTGCTCTTGCGCACAAAAGGTAGCCGCGTTTGGGGTGTAGTGGTTTTGAAATGTGAAGGGCCCTCGAGAGCCAGGCACTGCGTGGAATAGGGCGGGGGTTTGTGTAATGTCTCCAGCAAAAGCCTGGCTTTATTGAGGGCCATGAGTCCTAAATAGCCGCTCTTGGGTTCGCACAAAGCCAGCGTTTCTGGGCATTAGTGCAACACAGAGAGTCTGGGTAATGATCTAAAACCCTTCTAAAACACTGATGCAAGGCTGTTCTCAACGCTTTCTCTCTCAGATAATCAGGTTTTATGTCTTAGAATTTTCTCATTGAGGGCTTTTGCTCCCTGAAGTCCTGTAAGATTACTGAGATGGGCTCAAAAACATTGCAGTTTGACGAAGGAAACATAATGGAGCAAAGAAAACACTTTTTTAGCAATTAAGATTATACATATATATTTTATGTGTGTGTGTGTGTGTGTGTGTGTGTGTGTGTGTGTGTGTGTGTGTGTGTGTGTGTGTGTGTGTGTATATATATATATATATATATATATATATATATATATATATATATATATATATATATATGTATGTATGTATAATCTTAATTGCTAATATATAGGACTAAAATAAAGGAATACACATTACAGCTTCACCATCTTTGATAGATCAGGATCAGTTTTCACGCTCAGCTTGTATCTGCTTGTGCCTTGTATTTAATTAGAGGGAATTCTTGGGTAATTATACAGTAGAAAATATTAGTGTAGATTAGCTACGTAAGTATAAGTTCACATTTATACATTTTAGTACATTTATATGTCAACACATTTTTAAGGCCTTATTAGACCCTCATTGTGTGTGTGTGTATATATATGTGTGTGTGTGTGTGTGTGTGTGTGTGTGTGTGTGTGTGTGTGTGTGTGTGTATATATATATATATATATATATATATATATATATATATATATATATAAAATACATATATTTTTGTGCACTTTCCAGTAGTGTAGGTCAGATATTTTAACTGTTTGGGTCTTTACATTTATTCTGCTTTTTGGAAACTGGATATAACTCAAAATTTATAGAACTGTTACTTTATGGCAAAAATATTCAGATTGTTCCTATATACAAAGTTATTCCTTACTAATGTTAGTCAATAGTGAAATCTACTTAAAATAAACAATTACAATACACATATTGTCAAAGTTTGAAAGAAAACTGATGGCTCTGATGTGTTTCTGATTCATTAGCATCTGCATTATAGCCTGCACTGCTTAAGCAAACAAGCCTTGTGTTGCTTCTTTATTACACTTCATTTTCTTTACTGAACAAATTTTGGAAGACCATGATGGTGCAGTTGATGGTAACTCAATGTTTATATATACTGTATACACTATAATGATAATAGTTTGTGAACACCTGCCTGTATGTCTTTTTGAACATCCTATTTTACATTTAGTCCCCTTTAACTGTTATAATAACCTCCACTCTTCTGGGAAGATGTTCTACTAGGTTTTGGAGTGTGCAACAAGGGTGTTAATAAACTGAGGTACTGATGTAGGATGAGGAGGCCTGGGGGGCAATCAGCTTTCAATTTATCCCAAAGATGCTCGAAATGGTTGAGGTTCAGAGCTCTATAGTAGATCTTCCACCCCAACCAATGGAAACCATTTCATAATGAAGTTGGCTTTGTGGACTGGGGCATTGTCATGCTGGAACAGGTTTGGGTCTCCTAGTTCATGTGAAGGGAAAATTACTGCTACTGCATCCAATGACATCCTATACAATTGTGTACCTCCAACTCTTTAGTAACAGTTGTTGGAAGAAGCCCATATGGCCAATCCTTTTGTCCCTATAGTTTATGTGTAGTGGTGAATCAGGATGAATTGCATGGCTGGTGATTGCGGTTGATTAACGAAGGCCTCTCTAGTGTAGCATCTTGAGCCAGTTAGCCTTAATCAGGCTTCTGCTGGACACTGATGAGCTGGTCTAAAGGATGTCTGTGTGTGCTTTGGGTGTTGGTAAAATCACAAGAGAAGCTGAGGTCATGTCGTTGTAAAATGAAACAGGTGAGATTTGGGGATTTTCGCCTTCTCTGATTAAAAGGAGTTGTTCAGTTGGAAAAGGCAAGAAATGCAAATTCTATGTGCTGAAGAACATTTGATCTCCTTAATAATTTGCTTTATAGTATAGTCACCCCTGGGTTTATGATTTAATACATATATCAAGGTATTTTGCAGTGTGGGATGATGTTCTAATATTTGAGATTATGTGATCATCTTGTAATTTTATTGTAGTTATGTGCTACAGAAATGTTTCAAGATTAATAATTGTATTTTTGTATGCCATTATGTCTGTAACAGTTACTGAGTGCTAATTGAAAGATAAAACGAAAGCTATTATATTTAATAGCTTCCTGTTTAGCAGGTGTGTTATGTTTCGCTCTAACAGGAAGATTTATGATCCTTTGTTTGTAAATGTAAGAATTTGGCTTGGGAATGCTGTAATTATGCTTTGTCACCTATGTGGAGGATTAAAGGCAGTATTCACTAGAGGGCAGGTCAGAGCGCTAAGTATACGTTTTCACTCTAATGATTGAGACTGCTTTTTGCTAGATTTATAAGATATATATAAGATTGTGTGTGTGTATATATATATATATATATATATATATATATATATATATATATATATATATATATATATATATATATTTTTTTTTTTTTTAAATTGCTGTAATAATAACGTAAAATGTTCAGCCTGAAATGTATAGTCCATGCACCAAGCACATGGGTCGTGCTCATTGTTTTAGATGGCAGATAAATACAGGATACGGAGGGCAGCCGTGCACATGCATTAAAAACAAGAACAACCATGGTATACATTAATATGCTTATAGTGGGGTACAGTGGGTTTTTGTCTAGTGCAGCTCTTTATCTGTACTTCTTTTAGGCAGTAAAGACGATGTAAAACATCTGCCATTTGATGTATTTCAGAAACTCCTCTCCATTGTTCTTAGTATGAAGTACAATTACAGTATTGTCATGGTCACTAGCAGCAGGTCACCGCCAACACCTGACTTAGCAAAACAATCTGGTATAGCCTCTTTTCGAGAGCGATAGAACCCATAATCCATCAAGAAGACCTTTTTCTTTGTCCTGCACCCTGGTGGAGAAATGAAGTCCCTTTCGGCTTTTTACGTTTAAGACCTTTAAATAGCACCTAATAATTGTTGTGTGGTGTGATATTTTAGCCTGATGGTTTTTCCCCAATCTCAGACTTAATGAACTTACACAAGGATATGTTTTTCATAGAAACTACAAAGCACTTTTGCAGAAAGTTTCCAGTGTAGTAGTTAAAAAAAAATCAGATACTCATCTTTTCCTTTTTTTTTCCAGCTAAACTCACCAACCAAGACTCTTATAACAACTTCACCAACAACAACATGGGGAATCCGCGGCTGTCCCCCCTGCCCAGCTTGACGGTGGTGCTGCCCCTGGCTCAGATTAAACAGCCCATGACTCTGGGCACCATCACCAAGCGCACAGGGTGAGTTTCTACACACACTGTTCAAAATAAATCAAAAATTTTGCTACCATTTGGGTCCAAGTGTTTGTCGGGTACAAAATTGTGCCCTGTTTGGCCATATTTGTCATTTACGATAAGTGGCTTGTTTTCAGAAACAACCTAAACCTGTTTTTTTTTTTTTTTTTAAACACTAAGCTGGCTTCTCGTGCTAGCTGTTTAGCTGATTTTGTGGTGTCTTGACTTTAAGGGTGATGTTTGCGTAGTATAGTGTAGGAGTGCTGATTTTTTCGAAAGCCTGTATTGTGCTTTTATTCATTAATATCACCGGATCAGTGATTGGATTTATTGACACTTATACACCACAGTCTTTCAGTTTTCCTCTTCAAATATGTTGCTTGGCCATGTCATCTTTCTGCGCTGCTCTACTTTCGACAGGCCACATAGTTAATGATATTTGAATGTACGTGTTAGCGAGTACCGCATCGTCCCGTAATTGGTGTAGTGTTTGATTTGTTTTATTTTTCTGCGCATGTAGAACCTAAGACAAAACTGCTGAAAGTGAGACATGTAGCTTATTTCATGCAAACTGTGTCAGTTTTCAAAAGCGAGCACGAACAAGTTTGCATCAGTAGTGCGGACGGACTTTAGATTTCTGACTTCCGGAATGCGTATGGTTCGACTGGTATGCAAACCCGGTGCCGTGTTCTCCTTCATGTTGTTCTTTTCTCGCCTCGTTATTCAGGTATAATTGATGAATAATACCCGCCAGGCGCGCACCATCGCTTTGCGGATCGACCTCCGTGTAATATGAACACAACCTTAAAGACTAGTCAACCGTATCAACGACTGCACTAAGCATTTCCATACTGGCTCGTCATAATTACGATTTATTCCAATTGTTTATTTTTATTTAAATGGAAAGTTTGAATGGGAAATCCGCTAACGAAACAAGTGACGCAGCAGGAGCAATGGCAATGGGCAGGAGCGATGATAAACGCTGATAATGATGTACTGTTGGGTGGAGTGGAGGCTCTTGTTTTCATTCAGATACTTTGAGATTTATGGAAATGTGATATATTTCATAGATATGCAAAAACTGTTCATTTTTGCATGAATTTGAACAATTCCCAGTGTGGAGTTACATTACCTTTGTGTACAGTGGCAGCACTCTTTATTTTTGGCTTCCCGTTAAAAAAATATGACTGAGTATTTATGGATATCAGTGTTCAATCTCTCCTTATAAAACTATATTTTATATTAGGACATTATGTCTCATAGATGAGGTCATATATTTTTTTTATAGCAGCAGTTTTGATAGTAGCCCCAGTTGTAATCCCACAGCCTTATAATAATGTGCTAGTTTTAAAACATAATCAGTTCAACAATCCTTTTACAATGATTAGTCTAAGGTCAATAACAATAAAGGTGATTTATTTAATAAAAAGTAAAGTTGGTACTTTTTTGTTTGTTTGTTTTTGGCAGAGGATATTGCGCTTTCTCGTTTAAAAGTAACATGGCAAGCTCGATTTCTTGATTTAATTGATTCTTCTTAAAAGACAAAAAGCGAGAGGCTGTTGAGGAAATGATGCAAGCGTAAGTAGCATTTTTATTTTTATTTTCATTCGCATCATCTTATTTTTTTTATCGGTCTGTCTGCAGCGGTGGCCAACATGAGAAAAAACTAAGCAGAAACCCTACTCTTTGAGTTAGAATCTGCCTCAGATGATATCCTTCCATCTTGCCTTTCCTCACAAAGCCTTAGTGCTGCACATTTCACTGTAACAGCTAGTAGATATTTGACATCAGCAGCCTTGTACCAGTGCAATACAGAGCAGGTTGTAGGTTGGAAGCCTCCCCTACCCTCGTGTGTGTTTGATTGGACATTTACACTGACTGCTCAGGAACAGTAAAGGCCCATCTGTCAGAGGACCTCGGCACAGTGTCTGTGTGTACAACACTCTGAACACATGCATTTACACCTGTATGAACAATCCCTGTTGGCAGGACGGAGGTGGGACACACCAGGTGCTCAGCCTTTTGTGTGTGTGTGTGTGTGTGTGTGTGTGTGTGTGTGTGTGTGTGTGTGTGTGGTGCACTGCTGTGTGTTTATACACTCATGTCTAATTCAGCCTGCAGATACAGACACACGCATACACACAAACACATACACAAACGCACAAAAGTAGGGTCAGGGATAGGGCAAAAAATAATAATCCTAACACCCTTTATTGGCACAAGTTTAAATCTATATATAATTTAAATGTATATAATATTACATATTAAGTAAATCATTTTTATTTTTAAAACAGTATTGTAGCTATTTAAATAAAAAAAAAAAAAATAAATATATATATATATATATATATATATATAAAACATTTTTTATTTTTTTAAACTATATTTTATTCATATATATTTTTTTTACTATACTAGTATTTTAATTCATTTATATTAGTATATTAGTCATTGGGAACACTGATGCTTTAAAACGGTGGTCCCCACCCTTTTTTGCACCATGGACCGGTTTATGTCAGACAATATTTTCACGGACCGGTCTCTAAGGTGTGGCGGATAAATACAACAAAATAAAATGATATGACTGGCATAAAACAGTATTTTCTTAATATAATAATTAACGTGAATCCACTGTGTTGTTTTTTGTTCAGTTTGCTCGCTTGGGGGTTTGAATTTAGCACTAATGTATTATGTGTTAGCGGCCGGAGCAGCCCCTTTAAGAAGGTAGCGGATGTGGGTAAGACATGTGACCGAGGCATCATGACATGCATCAAGAGTGAGTCATAGACAGATGTGGCAGAGAGAATCCGGTAATTTTCCAAAATAAAACATCGTTCAGAATCTGATAATAAATAAAACAGAAATAATGTAATGTAAGTTATGTATTCTTTCTGTGCAGCCCGGTACCAATTGACCTGGGGGTTGGGGACCACTGCTTTAAAAGATACCATGTATGACCAGAAGTTTCAGGACACCTGACCATAACACCCTTTTGTGTGTATTGATCATTTCACTCCTAAATTACATCTCCTTTGCTGGTGTCTCCATCGTTCTCTAAAGGTCTTCCATAACATTTTGTAGCTGTGGGGACTTGTTCTCATTCAGCCACAAATTCTGCATTGTAGTTTATTTCCAGAAGGTGCTCAGTGGAGATTAGTTCAAGGCTTTGTGCAGGACACATCTTGAGTGGCCTATTGTAAAGCTCTGACCTCAACCCTGGTGAACACCTTTGGAATGAATTGAACACTGCATCGAAGGCCATCTCTCCCAACATCAGTACCTGGCTCTACTAAAGTCATCCTAGAGACTGAGCACAGATCTTCACAAGCACACTCCAAAATGTAGTGGAACATCTTCCCAGAAGAGTGAAGGTTATTATAACATTAAATGTAGACTTGGAATAGGATGTTCATAAAGCACATATGAATCTTATAGTCAGGTATCCACCATTTTTTTGCAATACAGTACATAAGAACAAAGGACACAAATAGTTTAAAGCAGGGCACCATAATGTCTGTTAGAGCTGCGTTGCCATCTTATATAAATAATCAACGTTTCTTTTATTAACACTATTTTGTAAATTGTCGGTTGTGTGAAAAAATAGTTAAGAATATCCAGAGTGCTTATAAAGTCTCACAACGCAACAAGTCACTGTTAGGTGGAATATTCTGACATGTACCGAGTTCCCATAATGCACTTTTTTGTTTGCTGTGAATAGCTAGTAAGGCACCATTTCTACACAGGGATTCTCTCTCTCTCTCTCTCTCTCTCTCTCTCTCTCTCTCTCTCACACCCCCACTCACTCCAATCAGAGTAAAGCCATTGGGAAATAACGATCCTGATTGGTTCTACACAGCAGCCAGTGAAAGCAGTGAAGGCGGAGCTTAGTGCTGTCAGTTACGTAAACAGCCTAAAAATGTAAAAGGCTGTTCCTCTGTACCTAGCAATTAACTGGCTAGATATACAGCTTACTGAACCGCCTTCTGATGTTTATGTTTTTATTACACAGCTTTTTTTGTCTTAGTTTGTGTTTGGACCAACAAGGACACCTGTTATTTAAAAGCATGACTTTAGTTTGTAATTTGATAGAACTAATTTCATGGAAGTGATTCCCTAGCACATGCGGTGATTCGTATTTCTTCAAAATAAGCTCACTGCAAGTAATCAGCTGATATCCGGATCTCGAAATGGGTTTATGCATTTACTTATGTATGAAAAAAAAAAAACACTTGTGTTACCACCATGAACATTTCCCCCAAGCCACAGGCGCTTCCATGGGGACTTACAAAACACACACTCGCTTTTCCATTTATCCGTTAACACAGCTGGACACTTTGCTGAAGCAGTTTGGCTGAACTACATCACTTAGAGATGGAGGCAATTGAGGACCTATTCTCCAAACTGCTGGACTGATCATGTACGTCTGCAATGCCTTTATTCGCCAACTCGAGTCTCGGTGTCACTATGAATACTGCTGTAAATCAGAACATCACACGCAAAGGCCCGTGTAAGCCAACCCAACTCTAACAACTGTCCTCAGCATGCTGCTGCCATTCTCACCATGCTGAGTCGATCAGTGAAGCATACGTGGTACATTAGCAGCTGCACTCTTACTGTTCTCCAATATGAAGCAGATTGAAACAGAATGTTCATCTGTTTGGATTTGTTTGGATTGTGATAATAATGATGTGAGATTTGAACTGGACCCTGTACACCTGTAATCATGTGGAAATGCACATCAATAGTTTTACACCAAACAAAATGGAATAAAATCTGATCTTAGTGTTTTTAACTGTAGCATGCTTGATAGTGCCAAATGGGCTGGTTCGAGTATTTGAGAGAGCGCTAATCTCCTGGCATTTTCACACACAAACATTCTGACAGTACCATAGACTTTACTAAGACCAGGCAGGTTTGAGCTGATAGAAAGTCAATGATAGCATCAATAAGCACTCACTTTAGATGTGCTGAGCAGAAAAGCATCTCAGAATGCACAACAACAACATGGGTAATCCTTAAAGACGATGGGCTTTATTAGCAGAATACCACTTTAGGGCTGACTCTTGTCAGACAGAACAGGAAGCTGGAGAGTTTGGCGAATGTTTTACACTGATCCAAACTGGAATTAGGGCTGAGGAAATCATTCAATAATGTTGGGAAGAACTGATGACTCAAACAGTGTTTATTTAGTTGATCATGGTCTGTGAATTCGGCCCTCGTTATCGCTTTTAGATTATTTATTTTTTTACTGTTAGTAGTCAGTATTTATTTGTACATTTAATTCTGTCTACATTTACTTTTTGGGCCTTAGATTCATAATATTGATAAAAACCAGGATCCAGGTCATGATCTCTTATATAATTGCTCTTTGTTGTCAATCTTTGCCGAATGATTGTTTGTGTGATACTTGTGTGCTGACTGTTTTTGACAGATTAATTGGACATTAATGGTTTTTCATGTATGTGTGTATCTCTCCCGTCACGAAGACCCTACCTCTTCGGGGCAGGATGTTTTTCCATTAAAACTCCATGGTGAGTTTTTTCAGTTCATTTCCAGCATGCACTTTGTATTCTGTCCGTGAACGACTGCATCCAATTCATTCATTTGGTATTTTAGCTTGCTGTTAACAATCATTTATTTTGTTCTCTAAAGCCTGCTGTAACACTTAATATACTTTTTTTTCCTTCTTTCTCTCTGTGATCCATTGCATATTATTTGTTTAGTGCTGATCATATAAAAGACTTAAAAAACCTATGAAGTTATAAATAAAAGATAGGTATTTTTAATATGAAGGTAAATACAAATATTTGAACCGATTTCTTATTTTTAGTTGTTTCAAAGCATTTCAAAATTGAAGCATGTTTTATGGTTAGGCAGTAAATCTTGGATATTCCTTCCTTTTTTTTCTTTTTTTCTTTTGACTTGTGAGTCAGTGAAGTTGTTTTCTGTTGTGGTGTCACTGTGTTCATGTGATCGTAGAGATTGTGTCTCTGCGTGTGAAGGGTTTAGTCCCAGAAGCACTGTGTTTCAGGAGCATCACAGAGCTTCACTTGTGCGGTGCTTGACTCCAGGCCAGTTTCCCACAATTACTTATCCATTGCTTGCTTCATTTATCTTGTTTGGACTGAAAGACAATGATTGTTTTGTCAGCCACATCATCTTTGTGCTCCGATTCTTCTTAATTTGTGATTTCTACTAGGTGGTGACTCGTAAAAAAAAAAAGTAAATAAAAAAAAAAAGCCGCCGAACTCCACAGGGGAGAGGAAGAGTGACGGCAGAGGCAGTCATGCATGCTGTTCTACTTTTAATGATTAATTGTGATTATTGTGCTGTTAAATTCTTGATTGTGATTGATTAGAAGGTGTTAGTTTTACCTCCTGACAAAGCTGCAGTTATAGGAAACAAATCCCCATCTACTAACCAATCACAAATGTTCTTTTATTGAACACAAAACCTGTATAATCGTTGGTAGGGTCACACTTTCTTTCCTAAGGACAAGTTTATTTAAGATTCTCAGGTGACAAGAATATGAAACAGTCAGTAAACTATGGGAAAGTCTTCAGAGCAAAGACTCACTGATGAGGTTAAGGGATTGAGGGAATTAAGGATTGAGGGTAAGTGATGATAGAAACAAACGTATTTTACTGCTGTCCTGTAGCAATAAGAGACTTAATACCGATAAGAAAAAGGCTGTTTTTTGTTATAAAAAAAAAAATCTGTTATCTTTTCTAAATTGCTGTGTCATAAGGGGAATACAATTTGGTGGTAACTTTGCATCAGGCAATCAGAGTTTGAAAGAAAGACTGCAAAGTTATTTCTGTACAGTATAAAAATGTTAGCGGTATTTAATACAGAGTGTTTATATCTTGCAGGGTCAGTGATAAAGCAATAGTCGATCATGATTATAGCATTTGATACTTGGATTAAAAACATCTGTTATATTGTTTAATCTTATCTCCCACACCTGCAAAAAAAAGGCCAGCCAACACCATGGGTGTATTTGACTTGTACAGATTAATGGCATGAGCATCTGGTGTGTAGATCGAAGATAAGCCAGATTTATGAATGGCCTAATTTAACTGGCCCACTTACAAGGAATCCGAGGCCATTAAAAGCATCCCATTTTTGATCATTTTGGAAGAAAATGCCCATTAGATGGTCTTTGCTAAGGTTTTTAAGCCGCCTCGATTCTGCCTCGGAATAAAAAGCATGTGCTGCCTGGGACTGGGAACGAGAGCTCCACCTTACGATCAAGTTTTCTTCCTTCTTTTTCATCTTTCACTGCTTAGAGAATCTAGAGAGCTTTTATTATGAGAAGCTGTAATATCCCTAATGATTTCCTTCCTATGGAGTTGTTAATGCAAGTGGCACCAGTTCCATTCCCTTCCCTCCACTTCATTTACATGGATCTTTTTTCGACTCGCTCTTAATTGAATAAAATAACTCTGGGGATCACGCAACGAAAGTCGGACCTCGAAGCCGAAAACGCCGGCTCGTCTCTCTGACGTGTCCTTTTGACGATGCGTGTTTTTAAAACGATCGTACCTTCTCCTCTAACCGTGATCCATTCATGCTTTCCACGAGTAGGAGTGTGGTTAGAGCCCCAAACCGTTATTACACAACCGCATGAGCTCATCGTTCAGTTAAACCTTGCCGCACTCCAGGCCTGCGGAACTCGCATTAGTGGCGCATTAGTTTCATCGTGGAAAGAAAAGTCGCACAGCAATGAGCGCGGCTTTCTCAGTGGTGTTGTGATGAGGTGGAACGATGGAAATGGAGGAGAAAAGCCCTCGTTCTTGCCTCAGCGTTTGATGCACGGCCGCGTAGTTTACGGCGGAAAAAAGCACTCAAATGGCCACCATAAGCACATCGTGTACCGCAGCAATGTGCTCTGCCAGTGTTTGGGGGGGAAAAGATTGCTGTAAAACAATAAATGCCGAAGATGCTGACGGACACTGCCAGATGCTGCTGACATTTTTCAAGCACACTCGGATCATACGGACGCCTCGGCTGATCCTCCGGCTCTCGATCAACGCAGTGCTGTGGCTATTTGTAGCTCTGACAGGATCTAGAGCTCTGCCGTGTTTGTTTACTACAGGCCCTGAAAATAAATGGTGGTGGCTTCTGGTCCTCGATGGCGCCTTGCCTGCTCCCAGACTCTAATGCACGAGGACTTTGATCGTGGACATTAGAGATTGAATTATGCCCTTGAGGAAAAGCTATTAGCTCAAGTCAAGAGGAATCATTTGTTAAATTAAAAGTGGAAATGACATGCGAGGAGTCTTTTCAGTGAATTAGTAAGACAGAAAAAAAAAAAAAACCCAGTCGGACTCTCTGCGTTAGGAAACAGCAGAAGGAGAAAGGAAATACGAAGAGAGGAAAAAGGAAAGCAAGTAAGGCTGAAGAAAGAAAATTGGACCCCGTTCACTAACATTCATCTTTCTTTCTCCAGCGGCACACTAAACGTGTTTATTTTTTTTATATTTCATTGATATTGGGTTACTTTTTTTTTTCCCCAGGATGTTTTCAGTGCCAATATTTATTCTGAAAAGCCGCACATATACACGGTCTGCGGCCTCGCTGCAGCCTGCGTTGTCTGTCATAAGAGCTGAAACCCCAACACTTTCAAGCCACTTACAGTGTGAGTAAGAGGAAGAGTGATTTAAAACGCAGACATATCAACGCCAGCGGTTGTTTTACTTAAAGAACCAGAACATTGTGAACCAAGCTGTGATCTGCCTCTGCTGGCAGCTGCTACTGACCAAAGCCTCATCAAAGAGTTTTCCTTGAAAACCTCACTGGCACGACGCGTCTCAGTTGGTGCTGTACAGCTCTGACCAGCTCCATGCGCCGCTCACCCTCTCTTAATAATAGGTTGTTTTATATTCAGAGGTTGCCATTTATACATTAAATCATATCCTAAAGAGGAATGTTATTCGCAGATTTTATTAGTGCAAGCGCTTACTAAAGAAAAGTGAGGTGATAGTGTTTCTCCTCGACTACTCTTGTGATTTATACAAATGAATAAGCTGTCTTCCTGGAGTCAGGTTCTGTTACTGATGCTATGATCTGTTACGTTTGGAGGCTTTAAGACAAAAAACACCCTGAAATATAGAGGATTGTGACATTGTGATGATAGTATGATGCTGATTTGTTGTTTCACACTTTGTTCACAGTTATATATATATATATATATATATATATATATATATATATATATATATATATATATATATATCAGCTTCTTTTTCTTCATTTTTTGGCTGCTCCTGTTAGGGGTCGCCACAACAGATCATCCGTCTCCATACCCCACTGTCCTCTAAATCTGCCCCTTTCAAACAACTACCTGCATGTCTTCCCTCACCACATACATAAACCTCTTCCTTGGCCTTTTCTTATTTCCTCCTTCTTGGTGGCTCCATCCTCAGCATTCTCCTACCGATATACCCCATGTCCCTCTTCTGCACATGTCCAATCCATCTCAATCTCGTCATCCTCACCTTGTCTCTAAAGCGTCCAACATGCACTGTCCCTTTAATAAACTCATTTCTAATCCTGTCCATCGTCGTCACTCCCAACGAAAACCTCAACATCTTCAGCTCTGCTACCTCCAGCTCCACCTCCTGTCTTTTACTCAATGCCACTGTCTCTAAACCATACAACATCTCAGGTCTCACCACAGTCCTATAAACTTTCCCTTTCACTCTCGCAGATACTCTTCTATCACAAATCACTAGTGCCCTGTTGACCCCAGGTACCTGAACTCCTCCACCTTTACCAACTCCTCCCTGCAACCGCACCACTGCCAATAGAGACTCCTGTCTGACCTCGTTCACCAAATTGTCCATCACCACTGCAAACAGGAAAGGGCTCAGAGCCAATCCTTGATGCAGTCCAACCTCCACCTTAAACCAATCTGTCGTTCCTACTGCACACTTCACTGCTGTCACACTGTCCTCATACATGTCCTGCACCACCATCACATACTTCTCTGACACACCTGACTTTCTCATACAGTACCACAACTCCTCTCTCGGCACTCTGTCGTACGCTTTCTTTAAATCCACAAACACACAATGCAACTCTATCTGACCGTCTCTATACTTCTCCATCAACATCCTCAAAGCAAATAAGGCATCTGTGGTGCTCTTCCTCAGCATGAAACCATACTGCTGCTCACAGATGGTCACCTCTTCTCTCAGCCTGGCTTCCACTGCTATTTCCTATAACTTCATGGTGTGGCTGATCAACTTAATTCACCTGTAGTTACTGCAGGTCTGCACATCTCCCTTATTCTCTCTGTTCCTCATGCATCCTCCCACCTTCCAAAATCATGTTAAACAGTCTTGTTAAAAACTCCACTGCCATCACATCGAAACATCTCTATGCTTATGCAAACATGCATCTGCATCTTTTGTTGCTCTAACTTACAGCACATCCTTCCCAGCTCAGTCCCTCTGTCTAGTTGTTCGGTATAAATCTTTTTCCTCTTCCTTTCCAGTGTCCAAATTCTCATACAGCTCCTCATATGGATTTTCCTTGGCTTTCGCCACATTCCTTTTCACCTGCTGCCGCATCTCCTTGTACGCCTGCCTACTTTTCTCATCTCTCTGCCGATCCCAATTCTGTTTTGCCAACCTTTTTCTCCTTATGCTTTTTTTGCACTTCGTCATTCCACCACCACGTCTCTTTGTCTTCCTCTCTATTTCCAGAAGTCATACCGGCAATGTGTCAATAAAAGAAGTTTAACCCGAAAAAAAAAAAAGTTGAATTTAATTCAGAACTAACTGCTAGATTAAATATCACATGCTAATTATAAATATTCATTCTTGCATTTTTTGCTTTAAAGAGCTGATGTCAGTGAGAGTTGAAGCATTTTTATTGTTCCCTTTAAATGGCTGCTGTGAGCTAAATCTGTTCTATATGTGCCCAGTGTTTTATTCATACTCTTATTGTCCATCTGTTCAACCAGAAGGAAATATAAGACACAGAGAAGACAGACCAGACCGTGTAAAGTAATATATTTATACATCAGGATCAGTACAGCTCTCAAACTCCCATAACCATGTTTATGCACTACTTATACAGCACTAATAAATACACAGCAGTAGCAGCTCTATTTTTTCTGCACCATAGACCTGATCCCATGCGTGGTACGAGCTAAACAAAGACGTCATCATCACTCCTCTTCCTAAGAGTAATTTATGACTTGCTGACAGCTTTAGAGGAAGTGAAATGGTGAGAGTTGAACACAGCAGCAGGTCACTCAGCACCTAGCAGTGTGTCATGCAGGGCAGAAGGGGAGAGTTCAACTACTGGACAATCTGTTTACATTAGCTTTTAAACTAACCTTGCCTTTAAATCTTTTATATTAATAAAATCCACATGATTAGATGTTTTTTAAAAGCAAAAACCATTATGCATACTTGCTGCACCTTTGAGTAGTGTAATAAGTAGTTATGGCCAGATACAGATAGTAACATAAATAGAACTAATAAATAATTGACTACTTCTTCTAAATATACTTCTTATATTTTGCTTTAACCAGCTTCGATAGATCTACACTCTGGGCAAAAGTTTGTGGACACCCAACTATAAGATTCCTATGCTTTTTAAACATCCTATCTAGTTCCTGTTTACTGTTATAATAACCTCCGCTCTTCTGTTCCACTAGATTTTGGTGTGTGCTTGTGGAGATTTGTGCTCAATCAGCCACTAGGGTGTTAATAAAGTCAGGTACAGATGTGGTCAGCAGCCTGGGGGGCAATCAGGGTTCCAATTCATTCCAAAGGGCTTTAGTAGAGTTGAGGTCAGAGCTCTAAAGCAGGCCACTCAAGATCTTCCACTCCAAACCATGTCATTTTAATAGAGTTTCTTTGGGCACAGAGGGCATTGTTATGCAGGAAACTTCTTCAAGGAAAGGTAAAAATTTACTGCTACTACATCCAAAAGACAAATACACTCGTGTGCTTCCAACTTTGTGGTAACCGTTCTGGGAAGACCCACATATGGCTGAAAAAATTCCCAATAATTAAGTGTATTTAGTGTGTATATTCACACACTGCATAAGTATAAGTCTCTTGTGTCTTCTGAATGCCTTACATGACTGGATTTTACAGTAGACCTTAGGATCGAGCCACTTACTCCTCATTGTAGTTCCAGTTCAGCTTCCATATGGCCACTCTATTACACTGCTGAGCCATTTTCTGTGTTAGGTTTCGTCAAACCGGCTTTGGCATGCACAATAACTCAATAGACAATAATAAATTCTTTAAAGACCTAATCTAGAATGAGACGTGCACAGGCAGCTGCTCAGCCTCCATTTAAAGCAGATTTATAAGCAAATGACAGCAATTATGTGACCGGCTACATTTCGCCAGTACGTGCGAGAAGCTTTTAGGGCTTTTGGACTTTTATACTTTTTTTTTTGTCATCAACTTGAAATTTTGATGTGGAGTTATAATAAAAATTGACACAACATAAATTTTTATTGACATAGACATTTTCTAAAATGAAATAAGCAACTGTTGGATGCTATGCATAAGTTAAATATGTTTAAAATGAATTTCAGAATGAATAAATATTAATAAATAATATATAAATTCATTTATCAATAAAATAATATACACGTAACACAATAAAAAAAATAAGAAGTAGTGCTAGCTGGGATGCCTCCAGTGGTGGACTGTAACTGTATGTTTTTGACTTTCAATACTTTCAAGTATTTTTTTTTAATTGGGGAAACTTTTCTTTAATACATTTAATCTGTACTATCAGTCTTTTTACTCCACTGCATTTCCTAAAAAAATATGCCAGTCTTCATTACTTCGAAGCAACTACATAAATTGCGTTAAATGAGAACCTGCCACGAGACCACAAACGTAACCTCACAGTTCTCACAAAATTGTTTCCACAGAGTAAAGCTCGCACTGTGTGCCTGTACCAGCTAACTCTCTTTCAATAGGGTTATGATGTGCAGGAAAATGGAACATGCATAAAATATTAGAATATTTACCTCTGATCGATGAGTACTTTACATTCTGATGCTTGAAAGTCCTTTTGTACATTGTACTCAAGGAGAAATGTAAAGCTGGACTTTAAATTGACTTGATATTAAGGGGGTTGTACTTTTACTCAAGTGCAGATACTTTGTGTAGCTTCAGTGAGTTTTTTTATGGACTATACATCACACAAACTAAAAAGATTATTGTTCTTATTTATGTTTTATTGTAAATATGAGTGTGTGTGTGTGTGTGTGTGTGTGTGTGTGTGTGTGTGTGTGTGTGTGTGTATTTTATATTGAACTGTGGGTTTGAGGAAGCGTTTACGTGAAATAAACATTATATTATTATTATTATTATTATTATTATTATTGTTGATGTTGTTGTTGTCTTATTCTGGGATGTGCTACAGTATGTTCTTGGATCCTTTAAAATGCATCATTCATGTGCCGGGAATGTTGTCTTCATTTCTGCATCTCAACTCTTTTCTTTTCACCAATGTGGCTTTGAGTTTTCACTTTGCTTTCACTCTGAGCCTCAGATTCCCTAAAGAAGCAGAAGCCGTTCTCTATCCCTTTCAATGAACTCTCTCTCTCTCTCTCTCTCTCTCTCTCTCTCTCTCTCTCTCTCTCTCTCTCTCTCTCTCTCTCTTTCTCTCTCCATCTAGATTTCTGACTTTCTCTGTCACTCTGGTACATTTATTTTAATATTCTGTCCTTTTCCTTTCCTTCGTTATTCTCTCCGTTTTTTAAGTCATTGGTGTGTTTGTTTCCTGCAGTAAAGCCAAGCCACCGCCCCAAATCTCCCCTAGCAAGTCTATTGGAGGCGAGTTCTGTGTAGCTGCTGTGTTTGCATCTTCACGCTCTTGGTTTATCACCAACCCTAACATGAAGAGAGAAAAAGGTCAGTGCTCAACACACACACACACACACACACACACACACACACACACAATTGCGTAACTTGTACACTATTATGTAAAGCAAATCAAAGACCATTTTCATGACTCTGCAATGCTGAGCGAGTAGACAGCGTATATTTAGCTTTATAATTCATATTTATTAAGTGAATTCCCCAAATGAAATAAGCGATGGATGTGTTTTTTCTGTAGATCAGTCTCGCCAGGCCGTGGTCGACTCCCTGTACATTGCAAGCTGCTATGGCACTCTGGTGGAACATGTTCTGGAGCCTCGGCCAATTAGCACAGCACAGAAGATAGGTGATGACACACCTCTGGAGTTAAACACGTGCCCCAGGGCATGCTGGAATCTGGCCAGGTACAACCATCAATCCAACCATGATGCAAGCAGTATTGTGTCATGAACTGTATTTATTTAAAAGCATCCAATATAATCAGTCTCTCCAGCCCCCGCGCTTCGTCTGAACACGAAGCACTATCCTATTGCTGACTTTGTTAAATGAAAGTGGATAGAAAGGTTTAGAGTTGCTTTGATAACTTTGGCCTTTGATCAGCTCACAAATGTAAACTGATAGCATCTATAGCGATGTATGTTTGGGTCAGTCCACATGGGGCAAACGAAATGGAAAGGCTGCCAGACATGTGGGAATTAAGTCCATAATTGCTCAGCAGGAGACAGCTCTATACATATGGTTCTTTGATATGCGCTTCCTAAATTGATTTCTGTGTTTGTTTTGAGTAGAACACCGCAGTGGAACGAGCTGCAACCTCCTTTCAGCAGCAGCCACCCCCTGGTGCAGGCCTCAGACTTGGTGCAGTACTATCAGTACCTCCTGGCTGGCTGTAAGTACTAAATGTTGTGTGTGCGTGCGTGCGTGCGTGCGTGCGTGCGTGCGTGCGTGCGTGCGCGTGCGTGCGTGCGTGTGTTTGAGCATGAAACCATGTCTTACTAAATAATGTTCGAAATTCAATTAATTAAAATTTTTGAATTGTGATTGCAAGGGTAGAAGGGTTGTAAGGGTACCCTCCTGAGGGTATATCTATGTTTTAGTTAATCAGCCTATCAGAATGTCTGTCTGTCTGTCTGCCTGCCTGCCTGCCTGCCTGTCTGTCTGTGAGTCTGCCTGTCTGTCTGTCTGTGCGTTTGTAAGATGTCAGGAAAAGACTAATATACACCTCTGTGTGTGTGTGTGTGTGTGTGTGTGCGGCGTGTGCGCGTGTGTGCGTGTGCGCGGGTGTGCGGGTGTGTGTGTTCACCAGCATCTTGAACCAGGTCTTTGCCACTCAGCCGTAATGTTTCTCTCCTAGACTCATCATGCCACTGAATTAACTCAGCATTCAAATGAAGGCAATTTATGTGGCTTTTAAACCCATGTAATTCAATAACAAGTACAAAGAGAGCCGGAGCACATCTAAAAAGCAAGCGGAGGCAACAGCGGGGCAGGAATTCAAACTGATGAGCATGTATCTAATAAGTCTTGAATAAATGAGCGTTTTAACATTAGCGGGTGAATTGTAAATATAAATCAGCAATTAGCCGTCCAAGTCCTGCAGTCACAGTTTCACATTTGTTCTCTCCCGCTAAATCCGCACTGCCTCACGGGTGAAATGTTCCCTCCGAACAGCCCGAGATGTGCCACTGCGATAAAGTAGTGAATGTGAGTGGACATGGCAGTGGTTCTGTGTCACTGTGTTTTACTAGGGGCAAGTGTCTTAATGAGATCCGTGTTAACATTTCTGTGTAATTATAATTAGCTGGATAACTTTGCTGCTGTTTTCCTTGCTGTGCTCATGAGAAACATTGAGTCGGTTCAGCTCAGCGTATGCGTAAGTGTAGATTGCAGCACCTTGCTGTATCAAGTGTAGGACGTCTCACTTCTCACTAATCTATATTTATTTAAGTTTATCCTGCCTGTCAAGTTATCTGATGCAATGTCTGCTGAATTAACAAAGCATCCTTTCTTACGGTGGGTGGTAAAAGTGCCCAGTGATGCAGAGAGAAACCGAGCCCGGCTGCCACCTTCAGTTAAACACAGCGAACAAGCCTAGAGAAGCCTGCCGCTTGCCTTTGCTATGAATATAAATGTTATCAGGCTCTCGTTTTTCCTGTAATATCAGATGAAGCCGACTACGGAGAAGAAACAGAGAGAAAGATGACAGAAAAGAGGAAGCGATAGCACAAGGACACCAGCAGTGGGCAGTTCCCAAGCCCTGTGGGCTAAGGAAGGACAGGGTTTCCTGCGTGTCCTCAGCCCACGCGGATCTGTGGCAGCGCCATGTGATTGACAGGCCCGCTGTTGCCTGTATATTGGATGACCCAGCTGATTAAAAATGCAGCATGTGGATGGTAGGGTCAGAGGAGCTGGAGCCTGCTGGGCTGGTGATAAAAGCAGCCGTGGCGCCACTTCATGGTCACTATCTCCACCTGTCCATCTGCCCAGGCTTCGACTGCACTCGGAGGAGGAGCATTACCCAGCCTCCACCGATTATACCCAGCTGATGGGGAGATAATGAGGACGAGCTGGCCTGCGAAGGCTCCTCAGGAGGCACTGACAGAGCTCAGGGAATCCTCGGCTAGCGACATTAGAAGTCTTTATTATCGGATGCAGGCATCCGTGTGTCTGAGAGCTCCCTAATGAACGAGGCTGAACCGTGTGTGAAGGTGTGAGGGCTTTCGAACAAAGCCACATGCTATTGGACATCGTATTTTGGCTTTTATTTTGTCCTTTGTCGATATTTGTATAGCAGTGTGCAGTGTGTACACGGACAATTCTGAATGGCCACAGCATCGGGTCAAGGAATACAAGCTCTGAATAATTTACCTCCCAATACTGTGACTGGCTCCAGTTTAGCAGTGCTGCAGTCGGAGCCTCTTGTGCAGCATCTTCAAGACTCATAATGCTGTAATTGTGGCCGGAGAGTCTACCAGGCCTGCAGCTTGCCTGTGCATGCAGCGACCTGGTCAATAGCCCTAATTGCCTCCATGGGGCAGGAAGCGTAGCCTGACTGCGGGGGAAAAAGGCCATGGCGCCGTCCCTGGGTCAGCACACAGGCACTACTGTCTAACACTTTAAGGCCATACTTCACTGAAATGGCTGATATAATACTTAGCCGTTTGGCTCAGGCTTCTAGTTATCCAAAAATGGTGTTATTACATTGGAGATCTAGGGCATGTGTCTTACTAAATATTTGATAACACTTTGTATCAGTCAAACTTAAAATGCACTTTTACCAGAAAACACGGTCACATTTCTCATTAAACAGGATGTGCTGTATAAATAACACTCAAGCCTAACAATGGATTTGGTATAACTTATGCATTTCACCCTTCACCTAATGACCTGCCTTCTCTGCCTTTTGCCAGGTGCAAAGCTATGCATCATGTATTGTCCCTGTTAACAAATAATGTACAGATCCTAAATTTTTACTGTAATAGTAGGACTAATACCTTATTAATCCGGTTATGACACAGTCCAGTAATTTCCTGAGAATTGTACTACAATTACCGAAACCCCACCTGATTATGACCAAGAAGTTCATGTGAGAAATTACGTCATATAGAAACTTGAATATGTACATGATAAACAGGCTCTGTCTTATTTTTCCTACATCCTGCTCCAGTGTTGCTACTGTATATCCCCTGCTGATATACTGTTGTCCCTGGTGTACCACTATCAGTATTCAATGGCCATGCTGTACCCTGGCTGCTGTGCTTGTGTCTCTGTTGTAAGAATTACAGATGTGCTGCTATCTCTGGTGTATTTCTGCAGCTGTCCTACTGTTTTTTTTTGTTCTCCTCTAAAGCTGTCCTACTGTCCTTGACATCCCCATACCACTGTTCTACTGTTCCTGAAATCCCAATACCACTGTTTTACTGTTCCTGAAATCCCAATACCACTGTTTTACTGTTCCTGACATTCTCATGTCACTGTCCTACTGTCCCTGACATCCTCATATCAATGTTCTACTGTCCCTGACATCTTCATACCACTTTGATACTGTTTCTGACATAACGATACCACCAGAGGTGGCAAACGTACACACATCCATTACTTAAGTAGAAGTACAGATACTCATGTTTTAAAATACTCGGGTAAAAGTTGAAGTACTTATTAAACTTTTTTACTCAAGTGAAAGTAAAGAAGTCTTGGCTCTGACATGTACTTAAGTAAAAAGTAGTTATTACTTCTACCTGTTTTAGCTGTTAACTGGACCTCACATCATATTAATATTAATGATAGATAGATAGATAGAGAGAGAGAGAGAGAGAGAGAGAGAGAGAGAGACCTACTACCCATCCATCCATCCATCCATCCATCCCTTCCTCCCAAAATAAAATTTACAAACTATAGCATTATCATAGTAACCAGCATATGAGCTGTTTATATTTTGGAATCGATCCAAACCAGGTTTTGTTTGATGGAGGCTTTTCCATCAACAATGGAACTATTAACGTTAACCTTGATTAATTTCATTAGCATAACAAGACAGCATATTGTATTTAGTCATATTATTTGCCAATGTTTTAGAACCAAAATGACTAACCATGTAATGGTTTTGAAATCTAGGTTTAATTTATAGTGTTTATTTTAGTTGCCAGTGAACGTGTGTACATCGTATCCTCGCAGTGATGCGGCAAATTCATGTGGTTAGCTGCTGCTTCCTGTCCGTAGCCTTCTCCACTTTGTACGCTTCAGTATTGAGGATGAGTTTTCGCTTCTATGTCTTGGCTATGATGAACCCACTGAAACCTAATCTACAGACCCAGCTACTGTTCTTATGTTTCAATTATTGATTAGGCAACACTTATTGTCGCCAGGCTGCAGGGCCACAGGGGAGGATGCAGAGCAAGACTTCACTGTGTTTAAGAAGTAACAGGACCTGACTTTTTTCTATGCTGTTGGTGTACAACACATGTCGTCATGCTGCTAAGACTGATGTATGTGTGTGTGTAATGAAGCATGTTGGCATGGCTAAAGCCTTCCTTTGTTCTGGCTCTTTTCGTTGGCTTGTGTTTTAGCGATTGAGTGGCAAACGAAAAAGCCATCTCCTGTTTGGGTGATGAATCAGTATATGTTACTCACTAATCTTGGCACAAATACCTCTTGATGTCTATTGAACACCTGCCATGTATTTGAGATGGGAGTGAGACAATGAGAGAAAGAATATAAGAAGCTCCAGATTTGTAGTTGAGCTCCTGACAGCTCGATTATCTACTCCTTTATTAAATACATTTTGCGACGACGCCATGTGCTAGCCTCGAGGTGCGAAGACAAACAACGGATTCCGCACATTAGTCTTCATTTTTAGGGCCTGCTTACTCAAGCTTGCTAGTGCTCCATCTGTCTCTGTGCTACACACACACACACACACACAGAGACATAAATCTACTCATAGCCCAGAATGTGCTTTCTCACTCTTTGTGTTACACAAGATGTTTACTTCATTTCATTCTGTTTTCTTCTTCATCCCAGTGTTGCCTCCAGGAAGTCCAGGGCCCATCACCAGGCAGGGTTCCTATGACAGCCTGGCCTCAGACCACAGCAGTCAGGAGGATGAGGAGTGGCTCTCGCAGGTCAGTACTAGTATTTACTAGTAGTATCCTAGCATTTCTTTATGACATCATGAATGATCCAGTTCCTGTATCATGATGGGGTTACAAGAACACTGCAGTCTGTATTATGGGTTATTATTATAGGTTGTTTTTTGGTTAGATTATTTTCCGGCTAATGAAACAAGTAGGGAAACTGAGCCACTACTAGAAATATTCTTTCATTCTGTGTTTCAGATTTTTAGTACATCAGGGTTTCCCCAGGGTCTTAAAAAAGTCTAAAATTAAAACCATAATTTGAAGTTTAAAGCTTAAATTCGCTATTCCAGGTCTTAAATAATTTTAAACAGGTCTTAAGTTTCCGATACCCATGTAATTCTTCCTCTATCGCTCATTGAAATGCTCCCACAGCACTTTAAAATGTTTTTGTTTGCTAGTTTCAGTGGTGGTGGTTTTTTTCCGCTAGTTTATTTCTATAGCGTTTTTCACAATGCACATTGTCTCAAAGCAGCTTCAAAGAATGTTAGAATTGTAGAACAAAAAAATGTAAATATAAGTGAATGATGTGTATTTATCCCTTATGAGCAGCCTGGGGTGACTGTGGGAAGGAAAAACTCCCCTAGCTTGTATGAAGAAAAAACCTAGAGAGGATCCAGATTCCGAAGGGGAACCCCTTCTCATTTGGGTGATATTAAGAGTGTGATTATAAACCATAAAATACCAATACCAAACCACAGAAAGAGAGAAATACCACGACCAACAGAGTGTGTGATTGTCCAAATGTAGTCCAAATATAATTATCTGTATTACAACTACAAATGAGACCAGCATGCAACAGCTTTCTGTTGTTGGCGCAGAGTTCTCTTGGATTCTACCCACAGACGTAAAAAACAGATTTTATTTTTCAGCTGTGGGAAGTGCAAGTTTAGTGATTCATTAATTTAGGGCTTGGTTAGGGCCAGTTGCTGACAACGCATTTGCGTGTTTCTGATGTCATGATATTGGTCTAAAATTTCATCCTTAATGGTCTTAAAATGGTCTTAAAAAAGTCTTTGATTCGACTTTGTGAAACCTTCAGAAACCGTGTACATCTGATGTACAAATTTGATTTGGTGTACAAATGTTTTTTCTTCTTGATTATTTCCACTCACAAGCAGAGCAACATTCTTCAGTTTTGGCTTTTTCCCTTAAAAGGCATTTCATATTGTTTGTATTCCATCATGAAATGCATTATTAACTTCCATAATGTAAATAGGAAACATTTTCCTTCTGTTGCTATTCTTTTTATTGGCCACTCTTTGGTAAAACATGCAGCTCTCTACATGACAGCTACAGCTTCACATGATTCACTTGTGGTTCAGCATTTACAGCTTTAATGGGTTCTGGCTAATGAATGTTTCATGAGCTAATGATACACACCTAGCTTGTGATCTATGATTTCTCATTACAAGTATATAATACACCTGTATTTACTTTGTCAGCTTTATTTTTATTTTAATAATTTTTTTAATCAGCACTCACCATGACAACTATTTCTTAGATATTCCTGAATGATTGCTTCTGGATTGGGATGAGAGAACTTGCGAGAAACTCGTTGCCGTGTGTGAGCTGTGTGTGCGTGTAATGAGTGCAGTGAGTGCTGTCAGTGTGAAGTGGTCTCAATATGTTGCTGCTCAGTGTGACAGGAGGGTCGGGGAAACATCTGGCTCTTGCCCCTCCAGAAAAGCAGTGCTACATCTGTTTGTCTCAGGGCTGGGTGACACTGATGGTGTTAACTGCAGAAAAAAGCAGCGTGTTGAACGTGTGTTCCTCCCTAGGCTCATTTTCACATATGTGACTGGAGGAAGAAAGAGGAGCAAAAGCCCTCGGCCTACTTTCTGAAAAGATGGATGAAGGAGTGGGGGAGAAGGAAGCTGGCAGGACATACTGTCTTTTCCCTCTCACTTTCTCCTGCTTGATATTGGTGGTGTCTGTTTCTGTGTAAGGTTGGAAAAAAGAATCAGTTCCTTGAAGGAATAAAAATGGCATATGTTGTTGCTATTTTTATTGCAAAGAAAATGCGTCATGGCACATTGTTTAGCGAAATTTTGAATTTTATAACTAGAGGTTGATCGATATGGGATTTTTTCTGGCCGATGCCAATGCCAGTATTTACAAATCAGGGCAGGTGATGGCCGTCATTTTGATTTTTATCCTTTATATATATATTTTTTTTCTAATTCTATCTAATTTTTAATTAATTAAAAGTGAAATAGAAAATTGCTTAAATTAAACATTTACTGAACAAAAAGAGGTTGGTACCTCCAACCAGGGTTTGGTACCTGTGTCTACCTGTATCCTAAACTGGAGCTGGTTAAAGGCTCTCTAACAACTCATACTCTCTCCAAAAGCAGCATCATATATAACCAATAAAATGTATAGGACTAGATTAAGAACGAATGATGAGAGCTTAAAGCCCGGAACACACCAAGCTGACGGTCAGCAGTTGGGGAATGTCTGGGGGGTTTTGAATGTCGGTCGACTTTAGTTTTTTTCTGCACCACCTGTCGAATCAGCGGCGGAGCTCGTCTGCGAGAAAGAGAATCCGATTGGCTACTCAACTTAGCAAATGAGCACACGAAAAAAAAAACTGAACATGCTTGCTGTCATTGTTCCTCTCGTCTTTGCAACTTAGCAGACATGATTGAAAAAGCTACAGGAATCGTTCTGTAATGATTGTGGCAGGTGAAAACACTGCTCTCTTTAGATATTTACAGTTTTAGCTCTCCCAGTTTCCCCGTTTGGGTGCCGAATTCAGACTATTGCCACCTGCTGGTATGAGATTTTTGTTCTCTCACGCAAAACCTACACGCACAGATGCGCCTTCCCAATAATTGGCCTATTTTGCAGCGCAATCGGCCGATGCCGATTATTTTATTAAAAAAGGCAAAAAAAAGTCCGATCAATCAATCAGTCGACCTCTATTTATAACATTTACTGGGAGCCACGAAACAATATTTCATTGCTGACTGATCTTCAGCAAGAACAAGTTAGTGGATGGATTTTTATTCACTGTATATGCTCACAGCATAGGGTAGAACTGTAGTGCGTATGACCAATAGAGTTTGGTCATTTGGAGTGCCATCACACAAAATGTATCTGGGGATGAAGGGCTCATCCCCACACAAGACCAAATTACAAGTGAAGAGAACTCAATAATAACCGTTTTCTTTTTTTCCCCAAAAACCTCAATTCATAAAAGCCACAGAGAGAGCTGAAGATGCTTCCCAGGCTTCACTGAGTTTTGACAGTCATTAACTGTTGGCCAAGCATTAGCAGCCCTTAGACTTCTTGTAACAAGTGATAACGATAACCTTTAATATATTATTCACAGACTTTAGAAATAAATAAGGTAATACTTTGTTACAGAAATAGCAAATTACAGTGTGCTGCTTTTGGTCGCAACATTAAGATTTCAGACATTGGACAATCTCTTAATCAATACTCAACATCACATTCTACATATCTCATTGAACATTTAAAGAATTGAAAATTAAAGACTGGCCTGGAGCAATTGGTGTTGAATCTATAATAATCTCTGATGTCGAGCTAATTTATGAGCTGCTCAGGAGCTCGTGGTTGCACAACTCTAACTGACTGTATAAGATTAAAGAAAGGGGATTACTCATAATCACACACTCCGGTGCTCATGATATTTCTCACTCTCCATTGTTTATGTTTTAATGATTTATAATCAGACTCTTGGAGCCCCACTAATGAGGATGGGTTCCTCTTTTGAGTCTGAATCCCCTCAGCGTTTCCTGCTCATACCATCTAAGGGAGTTTTTCCTCGCCTCAGTTGCACCAGGCTTGTTCATCCGGGATCAATACACAAGTTATATAGTAAACTTTGTTCTATAATACTTACCTTCTGTAAAGCTACTATGAGACAACGTCCAAAGTTAAAAGCGCTATAGAAAAAAAAATGGAATGAAACTGAATTAATTAAAAGAATCGCGAACCTTTCAGAACATATGTAAAAGATTTGCAAATGCTTTCAATGTACTGCATTAGTCTGGCTTACACTCTAAATAAGGCGCAGCCATCACACTGACTAAATGAGTTTTAAAGTTCTACATGTAATATGAACAGCATACGCTATCTGTGCATGTTTAACACGTTTCTGTTAATATTGTTCCCCACTGATATTTGAACTGTGTCTGTGTATCTGTTCCTGGGATTATTGCATTCTGTAAGAGTGGATGTTGTAAAGTGAACTGGCATTACTCCAGGTGTGCTTTTTTGTTTCTTTTGGCAGCACACAGTGTGCTTTAAATTTTGTCCTCCAAAGTGATTGTGTTGGGAAAAAAAAACCCACAGATGCAGACTGAAAGATACTTTAATATAGATTTATCTATCTAGTATCTCACAAAAGTGAGTACACCCCTCACATTTTAGAAACCATGTATTCATTCTTCTTAAGGGACAATACTATGGAATGAAACGGATATGTTTCAGTGTAGTCAATGTGCAGCTTGTATAGCAATACAGATTTTCTGTCCTCTAAAAAATAACTCAACATACAGCCATTATTGTCAAAATAATTGGCAACAAAAGTGAGTACACACTAAGTGATAACAGCTGTACGTCGTGTAATCATGCAAAGCCACACGTCCTTGTCAGTGCTCAGACCGTACACCACACTGCAACGAGTCAGTTTGCATGACAGTCATGACAGAATAAAAGCTGGCTCTTCTAAAGCTGGCTCACATAAAAGTCTGCAAACAGTTTGCTGAAGACAACCTGTCCAAAAGCATGAATTACTGGAACCATGTCCTGTGGTCTGATGAGACTAAAATAAACTTGTTTGGATCAGATGGTGTCCAGCATGTGTGTGGCAACACCCTGGTGAGGGGCACTAAGAAAATTGTCTTGTCTACAGTCAAGCATGGTGGTGGTAGCATCATGGTCTGGGGCTGCATAAGTGATGCTGTTACTGAGAAGCTGTGGTTCATTAATGGAAACATGGATTTCAACATGTAAAATGTGACATTCTGAAGCAGAACACGATGCCCTCCCCTTAGCAGTTTTACAACATAAAAACCACCACAAACACACCACCAAGATGACAACTGCTTTGCTTTGCTGAAGCCAAAGATGAAGTTGATGAAGTGGCCAAGTATGTCTCCAGACATGAAACCTATTGAGCACCTGTGAGGCATCCTCAAGTGAAAGGTGGAGAAACAACATATGTCTAACTTCCAGCAGCTCCGTGATATTATTATGGAGGAGTGCACAGTTTTGACATGTTCACTTAGGGTGTACTCACATTTGTTGCCAGTTATTTAGACAATAACGGGGGTATGTGGAGTTATTTTTAGAGGACAGTAAATCTGCACTGCTACACAAGCTGCACATTAACTACACTAAAATATATCTAACTTTCATCTATAGAATTGTCCATTTTTATTATATTGATCAATTAATCAATATAAACACAGATTAATTAAAATAAAAAAATCAATTTGAACGATTGTAGTCAAGGCTGCAACATAAAACCACTGAGAAATGTGAAGGGGGTCTGAATACAGAACAACAAAATGCAGGAAAATCTGATCTTTAACTGTCACAAGCTTGATGGTGCCATTTGGGCTGGTTTGAGTATTTTAGTATCTGTTCATCTCCTGGGGCTTTCATACGCAACATTCTCTAGAGTCTACCCAGGTACCATAAACTTATAATTTCACCCTGAATTGAAGTAGAGTTAAATCGTGAAGTGGATTGAGGTTTGCACCTGTTCTTGTGTACCACATGGAATGATTGCAGTATACTGTTGATGAATCAAGTGTCTGTGTATTTGCATACACACATGCAAACACATGCAGAACTGTTTTTCGATCTGTCTGAGGTGCTTTGGTCATATAGACCGGCACTTTTACATGATGTGTAGTCGATTTTGTGCTGTGTACACAGTGCGTGTGAACATGTTTACCTGTGTGTGTTCAGGTGGAGATAGTGACCCATACTGGTCCTCACAGGCGGTTGTGGATGGGTCCTCAGTTCCAGTTTAAGACCATTCACCCATCAGGACAGACTACAGTCATCTCCTCCAGCTCATCTGTGCTGCAGTCCCAGGGGCCCAGTGATACCCAGCAGCCCCTGCTTGACTTTGATACTGATGACTTGGAACTGCATAGCCTCAGGTATCTATACACACACACACACACACACACACACACACACACACACACACACAGTCTACTTCACGTCTGACACAGAACAGCACCTACCTGGCTCACAGTCCTTCATTTACAAAATGTATCATTGCCTTATTTTGCTTGCAGTGTGTTCTCTATGTAGGTCATGTATATATATATTTGTGTGTGGTGTGTGTTAGGATCCAGCCTGTGCGCTCTGAGCCTATGACTATGCCCGGCTCCTCTTGCCTGATTCCAGAGCGTGTAGGCCAGGCTACAGTCATTGATACCGGCTCAGGTAGGACACAGCCTGTTTTCCTGTTCCTGTAAACTCAGAGAACCAAAGTAACAATGTTATACAAAGCATGTTATTCAACACATAAGTCATATGATCCATGAAGGTTTAATATGAAAACAGATTGACAAGTTAAATAATTGAACTTAAGGATATTTTTTTGCACAATATTTGACATATTTCTGACTGCTTTGAGATTAGAATTCAAATAAACTGGTGCTTTAAGTGCTATAGCATGAATTTTCAGAATTCCACATATATGTTTTTTAATGTTTAGTCAGCATCTCATGTGAAAAAATCAGCGTTGCATAGTCTGTGTGAGACGCCTTAAACTTCTGCCTAAGAACATCACACCACTTGAGGTAGCAAACAATCCCAAGTCATACCTGTACACAGTGACTGTTGCCTTTCTTCTCGAGGGTTAGGAAGAGGTTGAAGTCGATGAGTCTATTTCTATTATATATAGAAACACAGTGCTGCACCTCGTCACTCTTTTCGACATGTTTGTATGGTTAAGCAAACATCGCCACCAATTAAAGAGATCAACCAAAGGTGAGATTTTTAAATATGTATGTATTCTCAGGCTTTAGAAATTGGTGGAACACATCACTTTTACATGCCTTCTTGGTTCTTCTTTTAACCACAGAAGGAGACCAAATTCAGAATGTATTCTTTGGTCTTGAAAGCTTCACAGCACTGGCTGCAAGGCCAAGAAAACAGAACAGGGCTTGTGATTGGTCACTCGTCATAAATGTCAAGCCGTATGTGTTTTTTTTTTTTTAAATAAATGCTTGGAAGCACATACATCATAACATTTTATTGTCATGTTTAGAGCAGCTTTTTGATATACACCCCTGTCCTTAAACATACCACTTGTTTTTCCTCCCCCATGAAGCACCAATCGCTTGTTATGAGCAAAACTGTCATGCTCTTGTCTTATAGTATATTTGTTTGTTTCCAAAATGGAGCTTCCATCTTTAATATCGAGTTTGAACTTCCCTTTTCTTCCTCCTTCCGTCGCTTCCTCTCTTCTCTCCCTCTGTCGTCTGGAGGAGAGCTGTAAGAGTCAGAGCAGGCTTTTATGGCATGATGCTTATCAGTCTGTGTGTGATTGCTCAGCGCTCAGGGCTTTGAGCAGCCTGGCGCCTCCTCTTATCACTGCTCATCGCTTTGTCTTTGTGCCTTCAAAAGGCCACGCGGCTTGCTGCATCCCACAACACACACACACACACACACACACACACACACACACACACACACACACACACACACACACACACACTGCCACTGGGCATTACCACATTTAAACTAGAAGTCTATGATGCACTGCTCACGCTACATTTCAGCCTCAAAGCATCTACTGTGAACTTTTTTATTTCTGTTATTTTTCTCTTGACACAACCACGAGGCAGCATTATTTAAATCTATCTGTCCGGATATGTATAACGACAGTATTATACGTCCTCCAATGCACTTTCGAAGTAAGAGACACGCTCGGTTCCAGTGTCTCAGCTTCCCAAAATCAATCGGACTTGTGCAGCCTGCATTATCGATACTCTTATCTGGTGCCCAAGCTGCTCTCTGAGCCGTGCTAGACTACACAGTGCATTGTGCAGGGCAAGACAGGAGGCGCTTAATCTAGCCTAGTGCACGATAAACCGTCCACAAGCACAAGCATCTTTTGATTTTATTTTGTTATGACTCACTGGCATAAACACCCCGTCATTTGTTCGGCCGTCCATAAGTACTTCTGCTTACCGCCGTGTTTGTTGTGCGTGCGGGGGGTCGCCGACGGGGAAATCGGCGGGCGACAGCGCATGGAGAGATGCAGGTTTGTTATGATATTGCTGACTCTGCCAGCAAGACGCAGCACTGATAGTCGACGGTGTGTGATGCACTCATTAAGAGATTTGGCTGTGTAGATATGTGTTGCCACACTAATCTGGTTTCGATGCTGGTCTTTATCATTCTGCCACTGTGAGCATTGATTGTAATCACTGCTAGTGTCTTAGCTTTAAATCTACCTTCCTAAGGTTGCGTAGTCAGGTGCACTGTGGATTTGTGTGTGTATGTGTGTGTGTAGGGGTGTGTGAAGGAAAGATGTGAGCTGAGACAATGCGAGGTCTGTAGTGTGTTTAGGTTTTGGCTGTGCTATGCTGGCCATGCCACCAGGCCGGGGGGAGGGAGGACAGGCCTGAATGCTCCTCTGGTTTCCTCTCCCAACATGGCTGAGCGCTTCAGGCTTGGGCACCTGGACTCTGCCCGGCTCCAGCAGTAACAGATCCTGACCTGCGCCCCGTAATTACCCGCCTGGGCATAAAGACAGCTTGTTGCGGACATACTGCTTACATTCAGGCCAGGAGGATCCCGAAGCAGGAGGAGGAAGAGCCCTCGTCACATGATCCCTCTCATAATGAGAGGTGTTTTTCAGCCACCTATAGATCGAAACTCTGTTCCTGTGACCCACAGTGCTCTGAGCTAGTCGCCTCTGTCTCTCTGAATAGCATCTCACCCTCCCTCCACACTCGCTGACTCCTTTTTTCTTTTGCCGCTGACCTGGAAGTCCCCAGCACAATGCAGATTTTCTTGGAGGCTGATTTTCTGAACAGGTCATGAAAGATGCCATTCTTATCATCTCGCTGTCTGAGAATCAGAGGCGTATTATGCTGTCTGCTCCCACTCTCAGGTCTTTTTCTCATTCTCCCTCCTTTTTTGTGATATATTTGAGATGACAGTAAATGGGTTCAGCACATTTGTGGATTTATTGTCTTGTCGAGGTTTTTTTTTGTGGGAATGAAGTGAGAGAGCAATGGATTGAGCATATGGAGGAATCTGTGTATGAACGTGAATTTCGGTTCAGTCCAGGTGTTAGCGGATTTGCATGCGTCTGTATCCATGAGAGTGTTTGTGTTGTGGAGTATTAACAGCTATGCTCAAATTACAGTCATATTGCCCAATTTAGAAATATTCTTTCAGATGTGATCTTACAGTTCTCATGATATGCATATGGTGTCTGAATCAGAGCCTTTGCTATGTTTTGCAGCTTTTACAGACTCCCTTGTGTTTTTTAAAGACAATTGCATGCTGAAGTGTGGGGATAAACACATACACAGTAAAATGCAACGAGAAAAAGACACATTTCCAATATGCATCAGCTCTACGACCACAAATGAAAGTGGCCCTAATGTGAAAAGCTCAGATTTGAACAATTTAGACAATTGCAAACTTCATAGGGCTGTTTATGAGGCTCAGTGTGAAAATCAGGGAAAGCAAGCTGGCAGCCTCTGTGGTTGCTTCCTGCTGGCTGTGTGTGTGTGTGTGTGTGTGTGTGTGTGTGTGTGTGTGTGTGTGAGAGTGAAGTGCCAGGGGCAGGAGATGGCGAGCAGCTGCTCTTTAGAGCAACTGAATAGACAGCAGTGTGTCAGGCATCTGCTGTGCCCTTTCTTTGAGCCTCTACCTCTGCAGCACTGCAGGGCGACTTCATGGCAATGCCACTGCGACTTGTTCATGACTTCTCTTAAGACTGTGTGATTTCTTTGGTTCACACTTGCGAACTACAGACAACTACATACTACAAAAACAGCATAGGGCGTTATTACTTTCGCTCTACCGGAGTGAGTGGAATGACTTTCGCTGCTGAGATCACAGGATATAATTACACCATTTTACTGTAACATATCATAATTATACTATTTACTTTGTCATTCCATACCATATGACAGTACTGTACTGTATTATACTTTATCATACCGTACATCTAGTACCCTATACTCTAATATACCATACCATACATTGCTTTCTCATGCTGCACTATTTGTGTTATTATAATATACCGTGCTGTAATACACTATACTGTATTTTACTAGACTATTCCTAAATTACAATAATGACTACTATTCAAAATATATATCATTTCAATAATATTAGATTATTAGTATCAAATGGTCAAAAGTTTAGATTCAATTACTCTATATATATCTATATCTATATATATATATATATATATATATATATATATATATCTATATATATATATATATATATATATATATATATATATATATAGAGAGAGAGAGAGAGAGAGAGAGAGAGAGAGAGAGAGAATATAAAATCTCTTCTACTACTAAGTCTGTAGAAATGTTAGTGTCTGTACTTTTTACGTTTACGTTTTTTTTTGTACATTTTACACTTATGCAGCACTTCTATGACGGTGTAAAATGACAGTGCAATCTGATATAACACTTGAGAAGTGTGTCGTGTGTGTGCTCAGTAGTCAGCCAGGAGCAGCACTCTGATCAGCTCCATCTCTTGTTTCTGTACGTTTCAGAGTATTAGACAGCGAGGGCTCTTAACACAGCTCTTAGACTCTCTTTTCTTTCTGTGCCCGTCACATCTAAGTAAACCATGGCCTCAGAGTGGCAGCTCAGTTCCGACATGGCCCGCAATTAAAAGTTTTCTGGCACCACGTTGTCCCTGGCAGCTCAGCATATGCCTGCTGCTGCTTTCAGTCCCGAGATCACACACTAACCGACACTGACAGCGTCTCTATGCCGGTGACATTATCTGCCCTCAGCCCTAGTCAAGTTGCTTCCGGCACGCACTTTCACTCCGTAATGCACCGATGGGGCAGCTACAGTGGTATTTTACACCTCTAAGCAGGCGCCTGATGTATGCCACTTCATGGAGTTGTTACGCTGTGTGCTTAGCCGAGTGTTGACAGAGCAGTTAAAAATGAATAGCAGATGAAAATGCGGAAAGCACTCTCCTCTTCATCGGCTCGGCATTGTGTATTTATGGGAAGTTAAGTTGCTCCCACGACGTATGTAATATTTCAGTTGTCTAATGTTAGCATGGATACAACTCCAGTATTGCATTTGAGATCGCTGTGTAAGGTTGATATAAGCCCTGATACGTGACCTTGTTTTCATCCTCCGGTGCTGCTCACCGTGCCACTACAATGAGTTGTTGTTGAGGGATTGTTGCCGAGCCCCCGTTGAAAGCGATGAGAGTTGAGTTCCTCTTCTGGTCAAAAGCTAAAGTGGCATGGTTCCTCCTGGACATCTTTATGTTCTCTTCCTTTCTGTCCAGGTGTGTTAGTGAGGTGCTGCAGGTCATTTCCTGTGCAGATGAGTTTCAGTGTGGGAAGCTGATATGAGCTCACCTGGCCGGGCTGCCCACAGAGCCGTCCTTTGTTTATTCATTTTATCGGCACAGCTTAACCCCCCGGCCGCGGGCCTTTCCTGGTAACGGTATCCAGGCAACAACAGAGATGAGGAGCCACCGGCTTTCTCTCTCTCCACACCTGGAAATAACAGCCATTCACGCCTATGTGTTTTCAATCAGCTCAGGAACGCCAGAAATGTCTGGGCCAGATTCCTCAGACGCGTCTTCTCAGGGAGTTTGAGGAGCCATGCAACCCTGACTACTCCAACATTGTTGTTCATTCACTACAGCTGTAAATCAGTCTGTTATTTATTTATTTATTTATTTATAAAAAATTCGTCTCCCCGAAATTATATAGCGTCATCAGCAAAGACAGCAAAAAAAGTAAAGCGATGTTTGATTCAAAATCAGTTTTGGCACCAAAGTATGCAGGAGATGCTCCACTGGAGCTTGTCTTTTTGCAGGCAGCTAAAGCAGACCTGACGTTTGTCTTAGACTGAGCAGTTTCTTTGTTTTCCTAGTCTGCGTTTAGGCAACTCGAAGTATGTCGATTGTCAATTCAATTGTGTGCGGTTTGCGTGTTTAAGTTTTCCTCTCTACTGAGAAATCTCCGTGCCGCCTTCTTCTTCGGGAATGTTATCAGTAGTAAGAGAGTCTAAGTTATCACGTTCTTGGTGCACATGGCTTTAGAAGAATCCATTAATTTGACGACAAGAGCACAGGACCAGATGTGAAATTCTCGCTTGATTTGGACTTTGCACAGATCTTATCACGGTAATTGATACCTCATTGTCTCAGCGCAGGGCTGGAAAACATCATTTTAGTGCACACCCCCTCACCCCATTTTGTAAAGACAGAATGAGGGTGTGTGTGTATGTGTGTGTATGTGTGTGTGTGTGTGTGTGTGTGTGTGTGTGTGTGTGTGTGTGTGTGTGTGTGTAATAGTTAAAAAAAAAAAATGCTTTCATTAGTATCAAGTAGGCCTTCTGGAGCAGCTTGTATGCACACAGCGTACCTTCTACACACCCCTATGTGTAATGACGTTCAGATTAACTTTGAAGTAAAGCCTTCCCCAGGCTATAAGCTTTACTGCCGTGTGGTCAGTAAGTCTCTTTCGTCATGATTAAAAGAGCAACAGAAGGGCATATTATCGGGTTTATTATTGTATCAATTTGCTTTCCATTTTCACAAAGTGGGAGTAAAGTGTTATCCCCAGTAGAGCCAGTTCTGTTGCAGTGCCCTTTGCATGGATAGGGACGTGTCCAGAAGCAGTAACTATGCACAGTGATCTCCACTTGCGACATGTGCTTTCAATGTACTCCTCTGCTACTCGCATGTAAGCAGTGGTCAGGCATAAGTAATATACTGTAGTTTTTTTTCGTCTGCTTTGCACAGACTTGTCATATTAATTACAGCCCAGTCAGGAAAGGCTGATAGGTGGCGGGGGTTGCCTAGGTTATTTTTGGAAGGCTTGAAAACGCAGTTCCACGCTTTTTTTTTCCCCCTTCGGCTTATTGAAACGGCACAGCAGTCAACACTCATTTCGGAGTGTGTGCGAGGCTCCTGCTCAAACAATGGCTTTGATGTGATGGGTGAAGCCCTGCCTTTCGAGTCTCAGCACAGGTCCCAAGCCATTACCCTGCTTAACCAGAGCGCACGTGCATTAACGTTCCCCTACGGGCTGACCAAACGCACTTAGAGTAATTATTCAACAAGCGCACTCTCTCCTGTTTGGATAGGAACCAAGAGTACCAGGTGGAGCTAGATGTGTTTGCACAGTTTTACTTGCATCCACACCTGGCATTTCGACAGAGGAAACATATAGGTGCTAAGTAGAGCTTGGAGCTATGACGAATGAAAATACACATACCGCAAGAAGACAAAATACATTTAGGTAGACTTTTTTTTTATATCCTTGTAGCTATTTTTCTCTACATGTTCAAATGTTTGGTTAGAAGTCATTGAGTAAAGATATGATTAAAATTTAATTCAGACAAATCTGGACTTGATATATGCTGTATTGTATGGAAGTACAAATTGCACAGAAATAGGCTCTGAATGGGAAGTGTGGGATTACATGATCAAATCCAGCCCTATATTTAACATATTCCAGCAAGGTTGGTTGTGAAGATTAGGCTAGAAAAGAAAAAAAAAGAAAGAAAGCACTGACTCTGATCCACTACTCAACTGACAAAAGTACAACAAAAAATATCACTTTCCTCCCCCTCTAAGAGGATGTGTCTGAAGTCCGGATATTTTTCTGTGTAGTCTGTGGAGGAGGCCGAGCTGTTTCTCATAATCCAGAGTAGGCCAAGTCAGGCCACACATGGATTACGTCCCCTCCTCTATTACTCTGTTTACTCATACAGGGGTGAGAGACTGCAGAAGTCCTCACACGGACCGGCTCAGGCAGCCAGGGCAGGAAAATCAGGATACAATTTGGCACTTAAGGAGACTAAACGATTTCCTCCTCGCTGCTGATTTTCTACTGGGAAATGTATCCTTGGACCGAAAATTGCATCCGGAAAAATGTTTATGAAGTGTTTTTCTTTTCTTTTTTTTTTTTTTTCTCCCCACTTCCAGATGAATGATTGTTCCTCTAACCTTTAACATGGTACAGATCAATTTTTTTTCCTGTCATTAACCTCCTTACTTGTACAGTGTTGCCATTTTTACATCTCCATGTTATTGTTTCCTTTAAAGCTTTGTTGCTTTGTGGTTTTTTTTATCTCTTCTTTTTTTTTTTTTTTAAAGATCTCGCTTTCTCCGTGTAATGCCTAAGCCCTATCATGCCTGCCTGTGTGTCACCCCAGCTCCTCTGCACATGTAAACACAGCACACCACTAATTCTAGTATTTTGGCATCTCACGCCCAAATTGACTCACTTTAAACCCTCTGGCATTTTAATGTGGTCTGTAGGGAAACCTGAAACCTGTCTTCCAGCCCCTTGCTTAGTCAAACTCAGCCTATGAAGGCATTTGAAGTCTCATTTTTTCCTCCCACCGGTGAGACATTAACTGTAATGAAGTTTTTTTCTTGGTCCCCCCCTCTTCTGGTCTGTCTTTCACTGCAGGGAGAGTGGATTTAAATAGGGAAGAATTACATCTGACTCAGACGTAACCCAGCGTTTCAGCTCTGTACACATGTTGTTGCTGGCGTTTTATGTTTTTTCCTCACGCACAATAAAGCCTGAGTTGTGCAGTTACAACTGTGAACCCCACTTCACGCTGTCTACACAGAGCCTGAGCTGTTTAACCATCAAAGCTTTTAATAATGCTGAAAAGCTGCGTCAATGACGGGGGTTTCTCCTATGTGCGAGTTTAAACTCGGCCAGACACAGCTGATAGAGTTACAATTATTTTTTCATTCACTTTTTATAATATAATGAGTAGGAGGGATTTTAAAAGATTTTATTACATTTTCATAGTTTTTTAAAAATGGGTAGGAACTGTATATATAGGTATGAGGTTTAAATGATTAAAATTCATATTTCAATTACTTAATAAACATCATAAACTCATTACAGTGGAAATACCATGTTGTATTAAAAAAACATAAATTTTAATATATATATATATATATATATATATATATATATATATATATATATATATATATATATATATATGCTTTTTATTTTTTTATTTTTATTTATTTTTATTTTTTTGTTTGTTTTTCTTATCATGGCCCCAGCAATGTCTCTTGAGTACCAAAGAAAAAAATTTATTCATTATATTATATTATATTATATTATATTATATTATATTATATATAGGCCATGTATACTTGTTGATCCTTACATTCATACATTTATGTAGCTTTTTGATAAAGTATGTCTTAATTGTTTGTAACAAAATTGCCCTGAAAACTTGGTGTTTTATTGTAAATCAGATATGTTCATGAAGTATTTTACAAACTTTTGCAAAGAATTAGACAGAAAAAAAGAAAAACGAATGCAAGCGCAAGTGTAGGGAAAACACACATTTATAGTGAGTACGCAAAAGGTGCTTTTCCACAAATCAGTCAATCCCTCCAACGCGAGTATTTAATTGAAAACTCTCTATCTTCAAGTTGTTTGGTGGTGTATTTTAGAGAGTCCCGGCTGTGCCGTTTTGGCTGCATGGTAGCTGAATGCGATGGCTGATTCATGCTCGCAATATAGAGTGCATGATGAAAATGAGAAGAAAAAAAAACTGTAGTTCTGCTTAAGTTTGAGACCAACCATATTTTGGAAAAGGTACATTTCCCCCAGGGACTTTATTTATAACAGTACCAGTAAGCACCCACCTCTACCCCTGAGGCAAGAGTCTCAGGTGTGCCAAACCTCTGCCGCAGAACAGTGTGTGTGTGTGTTTGTGTTCCTGAGTGTGGAGGACTGTATGTAATGTGTGTGGAATTAAGTGGTTGAGGTTGTGGAGTGCTGCTTTCTCGAATTTCTGATTCATTTTCTATAAATAAAGTCGGAGGTGTTGGGTCACTTACTGTAATGGCAGAGGATCTGAGCAGAGGCAGGCGGTAGGTGAGTGTGGGAACGTCGAAGAATGACTCCGTATGGTGTTTTCTTTTTCAACAGCTCATTCACACAGCATATCTGAGGACACAGGCAAAAGCAATTTGTTTGCTTTCTTAATTTTTTTTCCCCTCCTATCTCCTTTCTTGAAATAGCCTGACAGCTGCAGAGAATTGCAGTCCGGCTGTATAAAGCATGACGTGTTTTGTGTGTGTGTGTGTGTGTGTGTGTGTGTGTGTGTGTGTGTGTGTGTGTGTGTGTGTGTGTGTGTTTTCCTCCCTCTGAACCTTGAGAAATCCCCAGTGCGTTCTGCTCTGCGGTGTTTCAGAATGCTCGTTTCAAACATCTGGAAATCAGCATGGTTGCAGTCTCTCCACAACATGCAAGTGCTTTCACTTGATTATATTATCTGTTAAAGATTTTTTTTTCTTTCTTTCTTTCCTCCAGCCCTTTTAAAAAAACAGGCAAGCGGAATGTGACCCCTCCTCTGCCGAGGGGTCAAGTGGTGATTGCTGATGTTGTCTGCCCTAAACACATGTTTAGCTCTGCTTTGCTCAGCCAGTCGCCTAAAAGTTTGGAAACCATTAAAGAACTTCCTAAACCAGTTCCGGAGTCTGGCTTGTGGATTGGGTAAGAAGGGAACTGATTGAGCTGTATGTGTGTGCGAGAGAGCGAGAGAGAGAGAGAGAGAGAGAGAGAGAGAGAGAGAGAGAGATTGTGTATCTGTTTGTGTCTGTTGGGTGTATCTAATTTATTTTCCTGGCTTATTCTCCATATGAACATTGCGCGTGTGTGTATGTGTGTATGCATGTGTGAGAATGTGTGCGAGTGTTGTAATTGCTTCAGCGTGTCCGTGTGCACCGTGCGACAGGAAGGATGAGTCGCTGGTTGCCGCTTTTCCTTCACACAGGGGAATATTTGTCTGGGGGCTGGTTCAGGCGCAGCATAACTCACGCGAGGCAGCTCCAGACAGGAAACGCCATGGTGAGCTGTGTTATGATAGAGGATAGCTCCAAGGATGAGCTGTGAACTTTACATGCACGCAGAGCCACTGAGCTGACCACCACCTGAGGGCCCGGCAGCCCCGGCAGGAAATGAAAGGATCATTTAGTTTGGGCCAGAAGAGATGAGTTAAAGGCGAGCGAGGGGGTCAGGAGAGGGGACGACTTTTTGAAGAGATGTACAGACACCCTGGTTTAATCCAGAGGCCAAGCAAGAAGAATATTAACACATCTGTCTCACTCTTGATTTCCCTCTCCCTCTCTCTCTCGCTCTCGCTCTCTCTTTCTCTCTCACTCTCGCTCTCTCTCTCACTCTCTCTCTCTTTTTTCAACAACTTGCTCTGGTACGTAAGAGTTGTCATGGCTGGTTTATGCTCACTTGCAGTCAGCACCTCATAAACTATGGAAAGCCAGAAAGGCACCTTGGAGAGCACAGAACGTTGTCTCCAGCTGTGACGCAACAAACATGTGTAGGAGAAAACTGTCCAAGACACACTTTCAGCTATATTTTTTTAAGTAGCGACATAGAAAAATATTTTTTTAATAATCAAGTAGGATTTGAGCGAACGTCTTTTGACTCCGTTGTGTTTTTTCTACTTTTATGCTTAGTAATGTCTCAACACCCAGATTTTATCTGCCTGATTGAGTGTACAGTGGAACCAGAGGTTTTGTGACCACCTGCTGTTCCTAAGAAATGCACAGATTTTTGGAGGGGTTGGAGGTCCGGTGACTTTGCGGCGATGTCTTAGTGTTATATCATGCAAACACAGATTTGAATGTGGGCATGTCGATGTGGTTTACGCTTAGCTTATATCCATCCAGGTGCAATAACCGTTGACAGTGGATATGACCTCCCATTGTTTAATCCGATTAACATAATTCACTTATTTTTATGTTTCTAAGTCAGAAAATGGAGATTGTCATGTTGCAGAGAAACACTGAAATATCCGACAAGAGACACCTTCCATAGTGTTTTTTTATTATTATTTTATATTATGCTAAACTATGCAAATTTCTATACAATCTGTTGCTATAGAAATAGTAATATATTAAATTCAGTATGTTTGTGTTTAGAATTTCAACAACAACCTAAACTAATTAGATTGAACAATTCAAATGGTCTTAGTCAAAGCTCACACACACACACACACACACACACACACACACACACAAATGCACACATACATATTCATCTTTTTAATGGACACTTGACAAATGTCAAGTCAGATCAAGTCTGCTTTATTGTAATTTCAACCATATACAGTGCAGTACAGAGAGAACCTAAACATTTCCCTGTGACCAAGGTGTTACAGCAAACAAGATAAATTACCAAAAGGAACACAAACTACACATAACTCTAAACTAACAACACAAAGTGCTCATGTGAAAAATTTTTGCAAAAAGGGTGGGGGGGACAAGACAACAGGCGACAAAGATAAACAGTAACACAAAAGCGCCGACCAGTACAGTACAGAATGTTGTGCAAAAAGGATTGTCCATATACAGATCAAAAATAAATACTGTACATGTAAACATTTTTCTGGATGTAAACTTTTGATACCCTTTTTTTTTTAAACTGTTTACATCTTTTACGTCCTCATTTGCTTTTAAGATCCTATTCACATTTTATATTTTTCTCTTAGAATACACTATATGGACAAAAGTTTGTGACTATATAAATATAAATAATTGAAGTTGTAGCTCAGTGGTTATGGTTCTGGGTTACTGATTAGAGGTTGGGCGGTTCACTGTTGGGCCCTTCAGTAAGGTTCTTTGTGTTTAAGGGGTGCTGTATCATGGCTGCCCCTGTTCTCTGACCCCAGCTTCTTAACATCTCTGGGATATGAGAAGATAGAATTCCATTGTGCTGTAATTTGTATGTGACAAGTAAAAAAAAACGTTTACCTTTAACATGAAATTCATACATGCTTTTTGAACACCCTATTCCACATTTAGTCCCCGTTTGCGTATAATGACCTCCGCTCTTCTGGGAAGGTGTTCCATTAGATTTTGTTTTTTGTTCCAGAGAGCATTAGTACAATCAGGTATTGATTTAGGTGAGGGTGAGAAGGCCAGCGTTCCAATTCATTCCAAAGGTGTTCAATAGGGTTGAGCGAAGAGTTTGATAGCAGGCTACTCAAGACCTTTTACTCCAAACCATGTGAACCATATACTTCATTGAGCTTGCAATGTGCACAGGGGGGACTGTCATGCTGGAACAGTTTTGGGTTTCTTAGTTCAAGTGAAGGGAAACTGTGCAATTGTGTGCCTCTAATTTTCTGGAAACAGTCTGAGGAAGAGCCACATGTTGCTGGAAAGATTGTGTCCCAATACTTCTGTCTGCATAATGTAGGTTTTGATAAAAGCGTAACTGAGTCGGTAATGGGCATTTTTGTGCATTAATAAAAGTGTGCCCACTGCTGTTTTGGCTCTGCTGCAGGTGTGAGAGATATAAAGAGAGCTGTTGACGTAGTGGCAGATTTGGGCCACACATTTCAAGGTGGCTGGGACTCCTGTCAGACTTGATCCATCATCTTCCTCATGACCTGCCCTTGCTATCATGTGCTTTACATCAGAATAGAGTTTTTCCTCACTTTCTTCTCCGGTTCTTTCTTTCGATCAGTTCACACACCTAAAGTGAGCACAGAAGGAGCAAACGAGTAGAAAAGAGTACCCAAGAAGACTGGGTGCTCTTACTCTGTCTGGACTGATCACCTGATACTTCTTCTAGGCCCCACATGCAGCAGCTTAACCTTTGGTTAAAGATGGTGAGAGAACGGAGCAAGCTAAATGAATGCTTCACTTGTGCCGTTCAGCACTTCCTGCTCAGATGTGAACTGCATTCAGGTTGTAGGAATGCTGATGATGGTTTGGATAGAATGGCTGAAGAAGTCTGATGATGCCTGGAGGCTCCTTCCTGAGCGTTAGTCTTGCTTATCCTACCAGTAGACAGGAAGGCTGTGGGACAGGAAGAACACAGGGGCACCTGTCTACCGCATATCAAGTCCACATGTTGTATACAACTTCAGCAATGTTTTGATTTTTCTTTTGTAAGGTATTCTTACTTATAAGACTGTATAAATATTTATATATAAGCTTACTATTTCTTATACAATCCAGACATTTATTAGTTTAATGGAATAGTTCACATTTTCTGTAATCACATTTATAGATTCTCCCAGAAATAAGCCAAAAATTGTTGCTGGAAGTACAAGGCTACTCCATCTTAACTATTCCTTTAAGAATCTTTTTTGTAAAAGCATGCCCAGTTTTTTTTTCCATTAGGCCTATAGTTATTGCAATCCTTGAATGGACAAAAAGCTTATTAAAAGATATTTACGTTCTGAATATCGAAATTTCCATTCAGGCCGTTATCTGTGATGACTAAATATATCAACATTCTTTTGCAGTCTCACTTTCAAACACTTCAGTCCAGGGCCTGGGGTGCGGAATGATACCAAATAATACCAGCCTCTTTTTGTATGTATTTACATAAGAGATTTTGAGTGTGATAAGCTTCCATTATTTGTTGTTTTAGGTTAATAGATGTTGGATATTGTGGAAAGCTCCATGTCTCTGAACTATTCCTTTAGTGGCAGTCAGATTAGTCATAATAATCTTGTGTCAAATGAACGGGAAAACACTGTCCGCTCTCTTCAACATAGAATCTCTGCATTAATGCAGTGTCTCTGTGATTCTCAAGGGAGAGAGTGATGCTATCATCCCACCTAGAAAACCCCAACTAATTATGCTCTCTAGATTCGCAGCCACAGTTGACTGTGGCTCCTAAAGGATTTGAACTTTGACTCAGGTGTGACTCAGGAGCCCTTTGTCATTAGAGTTTTATGTGATTTTATTCTCTACCTGATTATACATTGTGTAGAATGAGATTTGAGAAATACAGGCTTTGCGAACACTACAGTACTCCACGGCCTGAACAATTCACAAGTGTTGCTAAGTAGCGCTTGCAAACGACTTTATTCTCGTTTTTGTTTAAAACCACCATGTCACTACAGCTCCATGGCGACAGGCATAAGTTTGCTGAGTTGACAGTCTGTCGACTGCGGCAGCACATACTGCTGGCTGCATCTGATTTCAATGAACAGGCTGTCATATAGGTGAGCCCTAAACTTTTTCACCAAAAAGTGGGTGCTCTGTGAAACAAGCAAGGCCAGTGCATACCTAACACACACACACACACACACACACACACACACACACACACACACACACACACACACACACACCTCTCAGAACTAAAACAAGCTTCCATTTTCCCTTTAAATTAAAACATGGAGGGGTGCTGTCTAAATTTGGGCTGAAACAATTCCTTGAGTAACTTGAGTAATAATAATACAAAAAATCGTCTTCGTGTTTCTCTACAGACCATTGTTACTGACGCACCACCCACTAAACTCTTTTAAAAAAAAATGTTTATATAGAGTAATCTGATTATAAAGAAATTTAGTTTTATATTTTTATTTATGATTTTTTTTATGTATTTGTATTTGCATTTTGATGTAATATGGCATTTAAATGTATTAAATGGGTTTATTTTTCACAGATATTCCTGTATGCAATTTCAGCAATAAAAATTTTTATTTTTCTAAAAAAGGAAACAAATTACTTGTTCATTTTAAGAGACCTGTCGATGAAATAATTGGCAGAATACTCAATTGCTAAAATAATCGATAGCTGCAGCCCCAATCTAAATATTTCCTGTTCTGAACTTACGCTGCAGGATTGAGTCATGTAAGCCTACTGCTGAGGACCGACAACAAAATTTTTTCTGTCTTTTTTGTCTATGAAGTGGCAACAAAAGCATTTTGTCAGAAGCGTAACGATTTGTTCCTATTGTTATGGTGGCAGTAACTGGCACACTGCTTCTAAATAGAGAGATGGCCCAAGGCTTACTGCTTAGACAAGAATAGCCATGTGCCATTAGAAAAATGATTAAGGGGTGTGCAAGAGCCATAGGTTACTGTAGGCTTTGAACTGAGATGGCCTTTATAGTGCTTTCTCTTCACCCATCTCTATATGCTCTGAGCATTCCACTTAAAACTTCTTATGGAACTAGTGAACTGTCACATGAGAAGTTACCCAGCCACCCAGACCTGAAGTTAAGTGTGTGTGTGTGTTGGTGGGCATAATGCTGCAGGGCATTTTGGCGTGATGTGTTTGCCAGAAAAAAAGACATGCTGGCCAAAGGAAACATTTTCACCCATATGTACATCTTATTGCAGAGATGGAATGTCTCGGTACCTCCCGGGTGTTCCACTCGTTCACTTGTTAACAGGTTTTATGCCGAGCCCCAATTAACCCTTAGCACTTTCCCTTCTTGTTTCTTCTCGGTTTTTTTTCCCCCTCTCTGTTTCTGCTCTCGATAAAGGACTCTTGGCGGATAAGCTCCAGCGGTAAGTAATGTGCCAGTCCTCCCAGCGAGACTGTTGCTTTCCAGCCTCCCTGACCCTTTGGCAAGAGCTCACTGGCAGTTCCAGTTCAGTTTACTGCTTAGTATCTTTGGATCCACCCAATAGGTCCATGGTTTGCTATTTATGGGAGTGAAAAGACCAGCTACAAGCCATAACTGAGGATAAAATTATAGCATAAAAGGCATCAGTCAAAAATGAATTAGATATCTGGGTCTCAAAGTTTCTGATTTAGAATTGGTTAAGGGAATCTCACAGATAGGGCTTTTTTATGGGATATGTGAAGCATGGTTTATGGTTCATGTCCAGAGTTTTTAGGTGTTTTAAGCAGTCACTCTTTAACCTCCAAACAAGTATGTTCAGAATCCGGGTTCCCAAGAACACAGGCCATCACTGACCATCCTGTTTAGCTATCTTACTTCTGGCAAGCTGTCGTGCTTTACTACGTCTCAGCTCCATCTCCTACAATGAGACTGTGTTATTTTGAGAAGTTTGAAAGTGTTTCACATAAACTGGCTTTCCCCACACCCCTTTTGATTGGAGCCAAAGCTTTAATTGCAGAGTTTGTTTTTCAGTGGATACTGTGGAAAAGGTCACGACAGCCGAAGAGAATGTGTCTATTAAAGCGCAACTGATCTGACCCTGTCGTTTGTAGGGTGTGAATCAAGGCACAAAAGCACAGCTAACTCTTCTAGCGCCAGTGATTTTAACGAACGACTGTGAGAGTACACTGAGGCAGGGTTTTAGAGTCGGTTCCGCCTGTTCCAGTCACCCTGCATCACTGTCAAGTCACCCACTAATTACAATAGGATTTTAAAGATGCATTAGATAAATGTCACTTCACCACAGAACCCTCAATGGGCATTTTCTAGGCCCAACACCATGGGTCTCACCACTGGCCACTGGAACCTCATTAAACTTTGTGATGTGCAGCTTAATTTATGCCCATACAACAAACCCAGATGGAATATATATAGAAGTGTAAAGTGCAGGCTGAGCAGTTTATCATCTGCTCTTGGTTGTGCTGAGTGTTGACTCAATTTAGTGGAAGATAATGCACATGTACAGTATGTTAAACTACAATTGCCATCTTTGCTGTTGTCACATTCTTGCATTCAAATGCAATCTGCATCAAAAGCACAGGAAACACTAGTAATGGAAGGGGTGAACACAAATTTTGTTTCATCAAGCAAATAAATGTGGATAACGCTATAGAGTAGTAACCAATGATTATTTTAATCTGAAGATTTGTTTTAAAAAATATATATAGGAATTCTCAACAATCCATTGAATGTGTGAACACTGGGTAGTGTAGTTTAAAGCTCCTAATCTACACAATAAAGTTTACACTTTATTTTTCAGGCATTCTTAGTGTTCCTTACATAGTGCTGGATATATTATGGTTTTTTTTGGCTTGTATATCCATCCAGCCGTCTACCTTTCACCAATCTGTCAGCTTAAACGTCAGTACATAGAGATGTCACAGTCCTTGTTTGAGAACAAAAGCACTTATTTTATAAAATATGCAAGTATCTAAATCTTTTTTGGATTTATCAAAATAATACATAATGCAATTAATGCATTTTTTTTAATTTAGTGATTTGGTACATGAAATTAGCTGGAGTATTGTTTGTGGTATTGCACTGCCTGCCACATGTTTTTTTATATATAAACATTCATGTTGCTTTTGTTAATATGCAACAAACTAGAAAAGTAAAAATGCACAAGAACTGGGCAGTGAATGACTGCAAGAATGTTCTGTGAACCGATGAGTCCAAATTTAACATTTTTGGCTTTAACAAAAGAACAGGTGAGAAGATGAAGCGGTAAGATGAAGAACAGGTAAGAAGAAGTTAGCAAACTGCTTACATCACAGAGTCAGGTGGAATCTGATTGGTTAAAGAAGCAGACCTGTTGCTAATAGAGAAAGGTGAAAGAGCCAGCAGTACAGACGTTGAAGGCCCTGGGCAGATTAGATTGACATGGCAGCACATAGAGGCTGAAATCTGATTAGACAAAAAATGTGACATCCACATACACGTACTGGAAGCAGTGCAGCCAAGAGAAACACTACAAAATGAAGAGAATAAACTGTTGGGAATAAATTAATACAATTTAATGAAACAAATATTACAATTTAGGTTGTAAATGTAGGTCAGTGCTTCTGATATTTATGCCAGCATAAATATCAGCATAAATCAGCATAAATCTCTTTTGGTGTTTATGCCAGCAGAAAAAGCTTTGCTGGCCCTGACCGCCCGCCACTGCTACCATTCCATACTCCAACACCATGCAATTCTATCTGGGCTAATTGGAACCGACTTCACCATACAAGACAATGGCTCGAAGCGAACGTCCAAACACTGTACGCATTATTTAGAGTGCAAACAGTTGGTTGAAGTGTTATCTATCATGGAATGGGCTGCCCAGTTATCGCACTGCACTGCACCTAAATCCTATTGAACTGCTCTAGAATGAATTGGATCTCAAGGTCAGAAAGAATTCCAGCAATTGGCAGAAAGAAATCCAAACTTTTGGCAAGTTTTACAGGAGGCATGGCAAAGTGTTTTAGATTATTGTTAGGAGAAATGTACTGCCCGGATGCCAAGAGTGTGTTGACTTTTTTTTGTGCTAAAGGAGGATTTTTTTCAGTGAAAATAATGTTTATCATCTGTACATTTCTATATCTGTTTGGTCAAAGCAAATCCTCTTACAGTTAAATTACCTGCATATAAACAAAGGAACATACTTGTGTATCACAAAAATCTTAAAAGACTAGTTGTTTCCAAGTGTAATGTTTTAAGGGGTTTTGAGTTTCTCATCACCGTTTTGATTCGATTACAGAAATCAACAATATAATTTGCAGTTGACTGAGCAACCTGCATGCATTACTGTCTCAAAGTTTAGCGGTGGTGGATGTATGCATCTTCTATGTGTACATGAAATATTCAAGTTTATGACTAGAGTGCGGCTCTTCTGTTCATGTAGGAGGAAGCCATTACGGTGTCACTCTGGCTAAAAGCAGTTCTTTAGAATGAATAGCTGGCAGGCTAACACAGAGACTCAAAGCCAATCAGAAGCCTTGATGTTTCAGGCTGCCAGTGTTCAGTCTAATATTGTAACTGTGATCACCACTGCTACATGCTTGTCATGTAAAGATTATTTTTCAAGGCCAGACCTGCAATAGTTCTCTGGACATCTTGATTGCAGACTTACATTCACATTTATGGCATTTGGCAGAAGCCCTTATCAAGTTATCTCAGCTGTAAAGTTGAACAATTGAGGGTTTGCTCAAGGGCCCAGCAGTGACAGCTTGGTCGTGCTGGGATTTAAACCCATGACCTTCCGATCAAAAGTCCAACATCATCTCCACTTCTACCACTACAAAGAGCTACTACTTCTCAGACTTAAGCTAATTTCTGGAATCACAAATGGTGTAAGTTGTTCAGCTAGAAAGCTTTGGTCACGCACTAGGTGTAGTAAAATGAAGCCATGTCTTTAAGGTTTTAATGCCGTAGTTTAAATAAATCACCAGCATTTATACATAATAAGCAGTATTTAATAAGCAGTTAATTATTATTTATTTTATATTATTATTATTATTTATTTAATTATTTATTTATTTATTCATTATTATTTTTAACTTAATAAAGTGTACATTACATTTAAAAATTGCACTTTTCTTCTTAGATAAGGCCGGGTTGAGTTCTGCTTTCTGTTTCCCTTTGAAGTCAGGACCTTTGCTTGGGGTAATAAATTAGTAAAAGCATGATATTGCTGTTTACTTTCCAAATAATAAAAAAAAAAGCAGCACACTCACATTCTTCTTGATTATTTTTTGCTTTGAAGCAATGCAGAAGGCTGCCAACTGCCTGGGAAATTAAAGCAGGCAAAATCTAGCGCATTAGTGGCTGGAGTTGAGAGCAGAGGCTTAAAGCTGGAGAAAGAACTCCCCAAAAGCCACGCTGATGCACAGACTCATGGCCTAATGAAATATCTCGGTTCCCGACACTCATATGCTGTCGAACCTGCACTTGACATCGCTCCTGAACTCTCAGCTTTGCTCGCGTTGTTCTTGTTCCCCGAGATTCTCTGGTAGGATGTAGTTTGTAATTGGATACAGATGTTTCTCAAGCAGATCAGCCAGACTGTTATTCTAGTCTATGCTTAGTGCTTTTTTTCCCCTCTTCATTCCAAGCTCACTTTTAAAGTTTCCCAAAATTCCAAGACCTAATACAGTTTTATGCGGTCTTTAGTCGCACACTAACCAAAATGGAAAGGTGAAGTTTTTAAGCTCTTTGGTGGGGGCAGAGTCTTTTTGTTGTGTCACATAAGCTTTGTTTGTTCCGTGCGTTGCTATTATAACCTATATAACTGCTCGTCTTATGAGTCATCATCAGAATGAGGATTTCTAAGTCTCTTTCTCAGGATTACACATGCTTTTTGACTTCTGTTACATACTTGATTGATGTTAGCATTTGATTGGCCAAACTGTGAAAAATGAACTGCTTTGTGCGAATTGGAGCACAGCACCAGTACCACAAGGCATTTTCAAAACTGCATCAGTGATGAACTGGTGATTCAGTATCCCATTTAAACATCATTTTAAATCATATTGATTAGTCCAAAAGTGGTATTATGTTGATGAAGCCCCCCCAAAAAAACTGCCATTAAAAATCAGTGACCCATCGCACATACTCACTCAAACACACTTAGACACACACATACGCACCCATCCTTTTGCTTTCTTTCTCTCTCTGAGCGGAATTCCCCACACAGATGTAACCAAACTTACTGCTTTGATCTCTTATAAGCACTTCAATTATTGCGAGGCTAGAACTGGGCTCCGTTCAACTGTGGTGTGCGGTGGAGCAAGAAAAATTTCCTCCTTTTCCATCCTCAAATGATTAATTTAGCAGTTCACGCCGGGAAGACTCCACCAATAATATAAAGTGAGTATCGCCTTGGCACTTCAAGCATCGCCAAAAAAAAAAAAACCCTGTGGCAGATACTGATGCCGAGGTTTCAAACACAGCATTGTGGTTAGCAGAGCGCAGGGGTGTGTGGAAGTGCCGAACTCAAAGACATATTGTGCAAGTCAGTCCCGTTTTCATCAAAGTTAAATTGGTCTGTCTTTAAAGTGGAGTAAAGGCCTAAATTAGTGGCAGGATTTTAACCCAATATGTGGGACACTCTTAAATCCATGTGTTTGCGGGCCAGGACGTGCCTTTCATAAAGGTCAAATGTTGCACAGCACACATCACACGTGACTAACACAGGAAAAAACACATTTTGAAATAATTGGGAAAACCCATGTAAATGAGCTGCGTGAGACTTTCAAACGAAACTAGAGTGTGTATGTGCATCTGTCAAGAAAGAAAGAAATGAAAACATCTTATATGGTAGTTCTTTTGCCTGAAAATAGTCTTAAACAAATAGGCTGTCTAGTGATTAGGTATAATAACACGAGTGTTTTTAATACTGGAACAACATTCAGTTTTTCTTCTGGCTTGGACTGGGAGCTTTGACAAGACAAACACCACACCAAGCTGAGCCTTTCAGCCGATTCTAGTTGCTCAGTAATGAAACCTCAAAAGCCAATCTTCTGCTTTAGGTCTGGTTATGAACCTTTGGTCAAAATGGGGGACAGAAAGCATTGGGCGTCCTCTTGAAGCTGGCGTGGCTGAATTTGAGAGCAAATCAAACTGTAGCTGATCACATTCTTTTGAGAACCTGTAATTGATTTGGGTTCCCCTTCCCCCATCTTCCACGTTAACGAGTTCACAGACACCAACCATTGGCTCATGGCATATTAATTAACAGGAAAAAGTAACGCCATCTTTCTAACCAGATAGTCCGATCATTTTTTTCGCTACATATGGATTGGTGTTATCAATATCTTGTGTTTTCTTGATGATTGTGCAAACCAATTAATCAGTAAAGAACTACTGTAGAGCAGAACCTCACGAAACATCATACTGTCTATTCGAGTCACAAGCAGTCATTTCCTTATATAGTGTACACTGCAATATCAATAAATAAAGCATCATGTTACAGTGATATTGTATTAAAGCTTGTTGCAAGACCCGACCACCATTATGGCTTTGGCTTTTAAACGAAGCAAATGCTAATGATGTTTCCTTCTATTCTCAGTTACTTCAATTTCCACCTTCAATTTGGAAGCTGTTTGTGGTCTCTGGAGCCGCACGTTCTAACTTCACATTTCCACAAAGTAACTTTAAACTAATTTTTTTTAACATCTGTTTTCGGTGCTCACGCTCACCCACGTAAGCGAATTAGCACATATAGTGCGTTAGGTGGACTTCATGGCCCGGAATTCTTCTTCGCGTTTTTCCAGCGAGACTGGTTTCTTTCACTCGCACTCTCGAAGAGCACGCCATTGTCACGCAGGATGCCTCAGTGACAGTGGCGATTTCTTCACTCTTCATTACTCCTGTGGAAAAATCTCTCTGTCAACACTTAATGAAGCCCCCCGCCCTAACCCCTCCCCCGATGCTTACTGAACAATTTTCCTTGTGAAATCCTCTTCCCCAGTCAGTCCGTCTCTCTTTCTTTCTCTCTTGTTGTGGGTTGTCTTCATCTGTCCTGACAGCTCTGTGCCTCATCACCAGCTATATGAAATGACAGCTCATATCCTGAGGCTACAGCAAGGCCTGTTTACTGAGAAAGAGCAACACACACACTCTCAAGCAAATCCACCCCCACCCACAATGTGTGTACATATAAATATATATATATGCACTTTCTTTTCACACAGTATCTCACACACACACACACACACACACACACACACACACACACACACACACCTCCATCCCAGGCTTAATTCAGAGATGCGTTTGCTCTAGTTGTCCGTTGGCACTGCGAGGGCATGTATGAGTGTGTGTGTGTGTGTGTGTGTGTGTGTGTGTGCAAGCTCATCAGACTGACTCTGACATTCTCCCATAAACACCATCAAGGATTTAAAGGATGATAATTTCTATCTTACAATAAATGGTATAAATGCTGATTTGATAAATGATACTGCCCTATTGAGACACATATCATTTGCTGATATTGTTTCCATTGCTGAAAATATTTTCCATTTCAGTGTCTGGCATCACTGAATCTTTCAGTAACAAAGCCTTTCTTTTTTTGGATGTTGAAATCTGTTTTAAAATCGACTCGCAATTAAATCGATTGCTGACACTCACTTTTGACACATTGTTCACATTTCTGCTTTAAGTATTCCATTCAGCAAGAGGTGCAGGATTAAAATACTTACGCAGCAACAATACACCAGGCGCCGTTCTGGTAAGTTAGCAAGCCCGCGACATGTTGAAGCGACAGCCGACTGAAGCTTCAAAGAAACCGAACATCTCTTCACTCTCGACCAACCGCATGTTTTATGCTTCCTCTAGTTTTTTCTTTTACTCTTGAGTGTAAGTGAAGCGTAAAATGCATGAAAATATGAAAACTGAACTCTTTCTATAATCTTTAGGATTGTGCAACATGTAACTGCGTTGCACATGGAAAGTGTTTGGACGCCAGCATAGTACTTTCACACCAACATAAGGAAACAAAAGAGATACCAATATACCAGTTATTCACTGTCTCAATGGTTTGTGTCATGGTTTTAGGCACATGGTTTTGTAATCACTGCTATACAGATTGCTATGGACTAAAAAGGCGTAATAATGATGGCTTGAATGCAAAGGTCACAACATAGCAATATTCAATATTTTATTTGTCACAAACCTAATTTGTTTGCAGAATACAACTTGCAGTGAAATGTAATGTAAAATATAGTGCACGATTGGACCTGCTGATTAGCATGCTAGCCACACCAAACTTATGTGCAGCAATCCAACCATTGTATGTTTGCAACAAGCAATGTGAATCGCACTTATACCTGAAATTAGCGATGTAATGAGAAGATTTGGAGGCAGGGGATTCTGCTGGGTTTTTACTTTGGTTTTTCCGAGTAATTGTTAAACATTTGTCAGTTGCTATTCCTCAAAAATATATCACTGGATTCCAGGTCAATTTCAGGTTTGGTCTGACTGAGTGGTTGAGTTGTGCTGGGCTGTTTCTGTTTGTCCAGATCTGGACATGTGAATTTAGTTTCTACATAATAATGAAAACAAATCTTATTAATAGTGATTGGAGCAGATGGAAACCCTCCAAAGCTCTTTCCACCTCATCAAGCACTAGAGTTAAATAGAAATCGGTAGTTAACGTGGAGCTGCGTCTGTGGAAAAACAGGAACATGGAAAAAGACATGAATCAGTGACTTCAGTCAAGCAGGAATCTGTCACCCTGCAAAAACAAACAAACAAACACCTAAACCTCTTTGTTGCTCCATGAATCCAATTCGCAAGTCCTAAGAATTTTTGTTCCGTATTTTATAAGATCACTAAAGATTTATAGAAAGTAATTCCCAAAATATGAGAAAATAAAAAGGTTTAGCTATACACTATATATGAGGTACACAGTGCTGGAAAATATGTATTCGATTTCTAGAATGTTCCTGATATCCAGTGACATTTCGAATGTAAATCTCCTTGCTCACATTATATTGCCCCCAGGCTTCCAGTGGTAATATTTAAGCAATCCTGATAGCCCATCTAAGTGGAGCCACTGAAGAGAGCGCGTCTGTAAGAAGTTTGAGAGTGTCTTGGGACCTCGTGAAAATCAAAAACAAATCTGCAGGAGCAATGCGGTTTAACCTACCGGCACAGCGCCCTTTGAAGTGGAGGGCAGCGTTGTTAATTGTCAGCGCCAGCTTAGCGAAAGGTGGTAACAATTTAACAGGACTGCGTGGCAGCGGGGGCGCTGGTTGTGTATCAGGTGTTTGCAGGCGTTGTGTGCTGTGCAGCGAGAGGAAGCCGCTTCAGGAGATGAGAAAGAGGCCGACTTAACAACCAGTAATTCTTTGTTTGCACTGCCAATACTGCTGTAATTGGCTGGGAGGTGAACAGGAGCTTTGTGATTGGACAGCTGGACCGGTTACCGCTGCTATTTTTACTGAACGCTACCAGACCCAGACACAGCCCGGCATCTCCGTGCTCTACCTCCAGCGCGCTTGGTATTAGCGCAAATTTCTTTCTGATGCACCGGCAGGGTTCAAATGGGGCAAAGCGGTGAGCTTTCGTGGCTCAGAGGCATCTCTGAGTAAACAAGCGAGAGTTCAGAGCAGCCCGCTGTCAGAGATGTTCCCAATACTTTTCCCTGAACCAAGGCACTTGAAAGACATTTTAAAAGTTTGGAACCTTCTCTGCCCTTTCAAGTGTCTGTGTGTGCTAGTTTGTGTGTGTGCGGGTGCATGTTTCTGGTTTGCCTGTGGTATTTCTACAGGTTCAACACTGACATGTTAAGCCAACTGTGTCCATGTTGATTAGGAATGCTGCTTATAAGGTTAGAACTCTTCTTTTGTTGTACTGTCTCCAACCTGAGAGCACCTTTGCAACACACACACACACACTAACTGTCTTTCCAGTGGTGCCCTATAGATAGAATTATACAGATGTATAAGTATACTTATTTCAATGCAAATGCCTGAAACATTCTTATGATGAAATTCATCTTAATATAAAATATTTGTCAAAAAAAAGCAGCTTGCGAGATTTAACAGTGACAAACACAGCCCCAAAATAACCACTACAATGTGCAAAACAGTTGTGAGAATACCATAATCATCCACGCCACACCCCTGGCCAAAAGCGTAGACCAGCCGTCAAACACAAACTTCTCAAACATCTTGAAGCTTTAATTGAAAAATAAATCCCACAAACTCCCTCGGTTCACATTTACTTCATGGACGTTATTTAAATATGTACAATAACAATTTTTTGTTTCTGTTTATTATTACCACAGAGCTTTCTATTCATAAACTTTCCACTGACTGAACACAAGTTCAAGTTGGCAATGAGCCTCATTTATCAAGCTGGATACAAACAGATTTTTCCTTTAAATTGTTTGCAGGAGCATTGAAACTGGAAACGTGGTATTCGTAAAAATAGTTTTGAAAATGTACAAGGGATCCTAGTTCAAATCAATAGACTAGCTATTCAAGAAGTACAGAACAAACGTTGCTATATAACAGGGCGAAGTGTCGATGTGTCTGAGGTCGGCAGCACATTGCAGTCGCTGAAGATTTAGCGCGTTCCACACTTTGGGTGTCATTTTCTTTGTTTTGTTTGCTCTTTGAACTTTGCTTTTTATGGTGTTTTGTGGGCGGCAATAAATCTATATCAGCATTGTCCTGAATGTGCTGCGTCATTTATGAATACACTATATGGACAAAAATACTGGGACACCTAACTGGCAATGTGTGGTTCGTCCCCAAACTGGTTCTAAACTGTCTTTGGATGTGGTAGCAGTACATTTTCTTTTTCACTTGAACTACGAGACCCAAACCTGTTCTAGCAGGACAATGTCCCTGTGCACAAAGCCAGCTCATATAGTTACTGATCATATACTTTACATGGGCTGGAGAGGAAGATCGTGAGTGGCCTGCTATAGAGCTTTTACCTCATCCTTAAGGAATAACTTTGGAATGAATTTGGATGAATGTGAACAACTTGTCCTTCAGCAGTATTTGACTTTACTGAAGCTCTTGTGGTTGAATAAGTGCAAATCTAGACACAAACGCACATCAAATCTAGTGAATCTAGAATTTATTCTGTCTAGAAGCATGCAGGTTATCATAACTGTAAATGGGGACTAAATGTCAGAAAGCACATACAAATCTTATGTCCAGGTGTCCACAAACTTTTGTCCATATAGTTTAATCAGCATAAACAAAGTGTTTGTAAATGCAGCAGTTGCTAAAAGATTTATTGAGGTTTGGATTAAACCCATTAAATTCAAGTAAACAGTCAAACAAACTACGAACTATAATTAACTAACTATAAACATTCAACAATAACCTTATTAATAATATGAATATATTATATCCCAGTTCATCAAAGTTGCATTGTGCTGCTGTACAGCTGTGGCTGGTTTGAATGCACATATTTATTTTTATGGGCACTGATTTAAAGAACTGCCGTCATACAATAGAAGCGTGTTCATGGTGTCCTGCCTGAAAAAAAGGGACTAAAGTAATCCTAACATCCAAATCCAATGTTCAACAACTTAACATTTTGAGCAAACACATTTTAACAGTCTTGGCTGTTTTGCTCCACTGCTGTATAAACTGTATTAAAAAAAAAAAAAGAATTCTACTGCTTGACTAACTGGTGCCAGTCTCTAATTTTATATAAGTATACCACCCACTGTATGTTGTGTCTTAGACAAATGATCTTGTAAGAACATTGTATTACTCAGTGTAACTGGAAGCTCTGCAGCACAGCCAGCTCCGGCTCGTAGACACTGATGTGTGGTCACAAACGACAGAATCTTGTATAAACATTTAAAGGTTGAAGCTGTGTTACACGAGTGTGCTCTTGAGTGTGGTGGGGAGTGTGAAGGTCGTAATTAGAGGTCAGAAACGTTATCGTTATAATCATATTATAATTCTCTCCTTTCAATCTGTTTCAGTCGTCACAACACACCGAAATGTCAAAACACTGGCAAAGTTCAGATTCAGGCAAGACACGATTTGGTTAGACCTTTGTGATTCATTTTTTTTCTCGCTTTGTGTGTGTGCTTGTGTTTGTGTTTGTGTGTATGTGTGAGTAAGTGTTTCACAGTGACCTGTAGTTCACCGCTCGGGTGCTGAGGGTTCCAGACATTGGACTAGAGACAAAGGTGGCGGCAGAGTGGCGCATGAGCCACTCTGATCCTCAAACAGAGCTACCAATGAAACAAACATCTCTCTCTCTCTCTCTCTCTCTCTCTCTCTCTCTTTCACACACACACACACACACACACACACACACACACACACACACACACACACTGAGTATCTCTTGCTCTCACCGCTCTCTCTTCCTCACAGTAAGATCTGTGATATCAGAAGTACTAACCTCACCTGACCTGTTTTTTTTATTTATTTTTTTATTTGATTATTATGGATAGTTTTTGGAGTGTAGGATTGAACCATACTTTTATATTCTGGTTTATTAGTGTTGCAATAGTGTCAATTCTTGACAATGAATGAAAAGTCATTAATTAGTGTGTTAATCAAATTAATTTTATATATTTATATAATATTTAAAATCTACTCAGCAATTTTGCTGTGCTTGCATTCCATTTTTTTTTAACTTGATTTCCTCATTCAGGATACTGAACACTTCCTATTCTAATGCCTACCCTTTTTTATCTGCTGCCTCTTCTTCTTCTCCTCCTCTATTTATCTATATCTCTCTCCCTTTCTTTCTCTCTCCTTGCCCCCTCCCCTCTTTTTCCCAGTGGGGGTGTTGTTTATAGAGCATTATAATTTATAACTGAATAGAGTGGATTTAATTTCAGCGCTGAGGCTCGCCAGCAGGGCGCCAGGCTGCAATCAGAGGAATCAGTGCGCTGCGAGCCCTGTTGAATGGAAAGTATTATCAGCGGCCACAAACGGACACTGTTTCTCCTTAAACAACTCCCTCGATGCTCCCCGAGCCCGGCTTCTCTTTCACTCCTCTATTCCTGTTAGCTGCCCTCCCTCCCATTGTCCTTCAGTGCCACTTCCCCTGCTCTCCGTTCTCCTCCTCCTCCTCTTCCTCTTCTCCTTTCACTTCCCTGTTTCCTCTGCATCCCGCCTTTATTTTTCTTTTCTGCATTAGATTTTTCCGGAGCCGTTTTGATGATGGAGTTGGACTGGAGCGGGCGATAGAGTTTGTGTCGAAAGATTGTGTCACGGATGAAAAAGAATTGTGATGGTTACGTGCTGCATTCTGATAAGTTCCAGTCAGCTGTTTAAGGCCGAGATTGCTGGTGTTAGAAAAGTTCTCTGTCTTCCTTTCAACAATATGAAATCCACGTCTTGTTCGTTCTTATTTCGGATTGCTGTTCGCATTTTTATGGATTTATCCGTGTTAACGCTCCTTTTTTTTTTCCATCTTCCCAGTACAGCGTGTTGCTTTCCAGGGGTCCATGTGACGTCTGCATGAGTTGTGTCTGTTCTGAGGTGGAATGCAGTGCTGCTATTTACTGGTCAGGCTCTTGAGTTTACTGCAGTGTTCGCAGTAAAAGCACAAACCCATGAGCCCACGTTCCCCCTGTCTTCTTTCCTCTCACGCCTCTCTCATCTTTATCTTGGCCTCTGTCTCGTCTTTTCACCATCCCCATTCAAGTGTTGCAATTTTCCGCCCGTAAATCGTTCCGTGCGTGACTCGAGGCTCTCCTGCATTCTGACAAACAGTGAGTGTGAGAGAGTTAGTGAGTGCCTCGTCCATCCCGATGGGCGGCCGAGTCGGTTTAGAGAGGTGACCCTGAAACAAGAGGAATCATATTTACATACGTGGATTACTGTAGTGTGTGTGAGAAACAGTACGGACAGACAGCGAGAGGACGAGAGGCTTCAGATTCACATCCCAGCTTCAGCAACGATACAGAAATAAATAGAACTGCACTGTTATACAACATGATCAGAATAGTGAGTCCATGGATGAGATGTAATTCGTCTTTATGACGTTATGTCAAAACCCTTCTCAAACATAAGACGTGTCTCTGACAACAACCTCTGTGCATTTTTCAGATAAATATCTTTTAAAATTTCAGCAGTTTATTACAACAGTTAATGTACAGAAAACGCAGAACACACTCACCTATATCAAATAATATTTGCACCATTTCACCAGTAACCCGAAAGTTACATCTTCCAGATTTCTTTGATGACTGAGTGAGAAAAACGTGTGGAAAAAAGTATTATATTGATAGAAACACTTATTCAAAATATGTATTAAAAGTTACATTTTAATGGAGTTTATTCAAGTGTATTAAGTAAAATAGTAATTTATTAATCATATCATTTTAATGTTGTTAACGGCCTCATGTCTTCAATTTAGTTGTGATTTATCCAAATTGTATATATTTGTTTATTATTCAGGTGCAAAGCTGTTGCTAATTTGAGGGCAAAATTGTTAGTGAATAAGAGAGTGTGTTTGCTGTGTTAGATGGGTTAAGACATTTTTTGATGGTAAAATACGTTTTTTTACTTATTTTCAGTTTTGAAAATGATTAAAATATAAAGACTAAACGGCACCACGATCACAGAATTAGTCCTACATGTTTTATTAGTATGTGATATTACACTTAGTTTGTAAAAGGTAAAAGTCTTAGTGCTCTGTGTTTCAAGGCTCCTTCCCCTGATTATCTTCACTCCTTTATTTCTCTTTCGGTTTTCTTCCCTCAGTCTCCTCTCAGCCCTCAGCAGGATGTAATCAAATTGGCCATATTTAAATTGGAGAGAAGTGACCAAGTTCTGTCTCTTTATTCAGCATAATTAATACCTTGCAGTCACACGGACATAAATGGATTTGGCTGATTTTTTTCCTCCCTTTTTGACAAGAGGTCGAAAAGCTTTATGGACTTCGAAGAAAAACACACGGTTTCAAGGGGAAAAAAGTTGCAAGTCGTCGTCGAAAGCCACAATTAGCTCATTACGACCGCTCGAAGCCGGGAGACCACATAAAGAGAGGAAAAGTCATCTCTTTTCCTTGCGCTCTTTAATTTCTTGACAGGACAGGTTCAGAGGAAGGGCTCGTCTCGTAAAAACTAAATGTCCTTGTGCCATTGCTTCACAGAAACACTGTGCAGTAATTGTACTTGCATGGCCTGATTTTGTTCAACAGCCCGCTGTAAGTCCGATCCACAGAGATGAGCTTTATGAGTTCCTGCAAACAAAACCAGAGCATCCGCAGCATTACCTCGGTCATTAGAGTGGCGTTGTAGCACATGGGGCGGGGCTGATCGAGTGACTCGAGTAGCTTTGTTTTCTGCCAGTTAGGGAAAGCCGAAATTCTACTAATCTCGACATTTTTACGCATCTGGTTTGAGTAAGCGGTAAAATTATAACGTGATGATTTCACTAGGAAAGGGCCAGAGAGGGCATTTGCGTTTTTTTATTTAATTATTTTTTATTGTAGTTTTTTTTTTTTTTTTTGGCGATGATTGAACCAGGGCCTGTTAGGACTGCCGGTGTTTTCTTCAACTGTATTAAAACGGCTCGTTCGTCACCCGCATGACCGTGGTTAGTAACCGTTACCAGGGAAGAGGAGTAATGACTTTGTGTGAGTATTAAAGCAGCTGCCTGACCCCTCTTAATTAGTTGTGCAGAGCAGCCAGGCTTAATCAAAAGTTAACGATTCAGTGTAGGATGTGCCCAGGGCGGCGCGAGGGCACTGCGTTATTGTTAGTGTGTGTGTGTGTGTGTGTGTGTGTGTGTGTGTGTGTGTGTGTGTGTGTGTTGGGGGGTGTAATTTGCTGAGCGAGCTAAGCCAATAGGAGTGCGGTGCGGCTGGCGCTTGTTGGGGGGAACACATGTGATGTGCCTGAGAGATCAAAACACACACTTGATGAATGTGAGGGCAGAGGGTGGGAGCGGGGGAGTGGCCCGTGCTCCCAGCTTTGAATCGCCGATCAAGGTCGTTCTCAGTTCATTAAATTATCCTGAGAGCCTTGGCCTGGTAAGCAACACACACTCAGGCGCGCACACACACACACACACACACACACACACACACACGCACACACCAAGTGAAGGATACACAGTTATTGAAGTTCTTTTTCCATTCTTCTTTTGACCGACCAAAACGGCTCCTGTATCCTTACTCTCCACTTATAATTTGTGTGTGCTCATGAGCTCGTGTGCGTGTGTGTGCATGTATTTCGGTCAGTGAAGTCTGAACAGGAAAGAGTTTCAGATGCAGCCAGCGGTTACACAGTGCCTTGTGTAATGTTCTGCATGCTTTGTGTGTTTTGGCCGCTCGTCACACACTTCCTAAGTACTAGGTCATTCCTAGTATTTACTGTTGGTCATCACGCTTTGCCACCAGACAGCTGTGCCTCATAGCGCACACCTCACGCAATAGACTCATCAATATTCAAATGTGAAAACACCACACTTGCACATTCACTTGCTTTTGATCTATAGCATTCAAATAATTCTTACTATAGGTTACAATGGGAGATGGGGAGTGTTTAAAAATACCCAGAATATGTCTGAAAATTGTATTGTAAAATATATTATAAAGTCATATTGTTCTAATAGTGCTCTATTAAAAAAAGCCCTGCGACTATCATTATTTTTTTAGTGCTAAGTAAAATGTTTCCATTCCAATGTTTTGATTTTATAAAATGAACACACACCCTATGAAGAAAATTACTCTGGATTTTATTAGATTTTTTTCCCCCATACGATTTTCAGATCATTTGTGCCACATCTCCTGACACCACAAGCTAAACATCAACCTTTGCTCTTGATTATAAATTAACCAGGTAATGCATTTTAGCTACACGGGATTAAATCTGACATCAACATTAATTCCATTACTCTTTATTTTTGTATCTGATCATATATATATATATATATATATATATATATATATATATATATATATATATATATATATATATATATATATATATATATATATATATATATATATATATATATATATATATATATATATATATATATATTAGATCAGATAAAAAAGTATTTATTATTATTTTTAAGTTATCAAAATATATTGCAGTTGCAATAAAGATTAATATGAATTGATAGATTTTTAACAGACTGCATTATATACAGTGTTCATGATGGTATTAGTTTTTAATAACCCCTACATAATGCATAGTTCATTGTTACAAACCCATTAAGAACTGCTTAGATTCTTTTTTAAACAACTCAAATATTTTCAACTTTGTGAGTATAGATTATTGACAGGCACGTGATTTTTCATGCTCAATAAATATATCTAATACTTTCTTGGCAAAATAAAATGGAACTTTTCAAAATAATAATAAAACAATACAAAATAAAAACTTTGAGGAAAAGGTGTGTCAGCATGCTTGGTATTGGTGAAATGTGTTCCAAACACTGCTTTTACGGTATTAAAGTAAGATTCATCGCAATATCGATAGAAACTGTCTGAATTGTTTACACGTTACAGTTTAAACGGGTAATTCCTTGTGGATCCTGAACTCTGATAATGTAATTATATGGCTTTCATAGAAAATGTATGTATGTGGAAAATTTTCCGTATTTGATATATGATTTCACACAACTAACTACTACAAGGAGAAACTGAGATGGATAGGGGAAATTGTTCAGTATCACACACTGAGTTGTGAAAATAGTTTCGAAGTTGAGGAACCATAATGATACGAGTCCTTGGACATGAAAGCATGTTCAGAAGACATGTATGCAATATACATATATGTATACACATACAGACACGCCTGCTTTACACATGACATGCTCCACCTTTTCTCCCATCTGTTTCAGGCCTCAAACACACACACACACACACACACACACACACACACACACACACACACACACACAGAGAGAGACTGTCATGTAAGGTTAGAGCAGCACGGAGCAGTTGGGTAAGTACAGGGCATCTGGTCATCGCCTGAGGAGCCAGGCGGGCTCAAGTGTAAAGATCTTGTCATGCCCCACATGGCCAGGCTGAGCTGTGTGTGCGTGCGAGTGTGTGTTTGTGTGTTGGTGAGGGAGAGGAGGGAGGGAGGGGTTGCCCTGTTTGTGTTGAGCATAATATGCTCTGCTTGTGCAAATGTGTTTAGTGTGGGAAGTTAATGTAATATTCACGCCAATCCATTTACACATCGTCCATGCAGAGCTCCTGTTATGTGTCGATCCACTGGAGCAGAGAGAGGATCCGAAACCCAAGGGTTTCCATATTCATAATTTCATATTTTTGTGCAGTCGAGTTTGTTTTCATCTGAAAGATTTTTTTCTCCCACCACAAGGAGGCACGGTTTCTTATAACATGCTGTTTTACACCAAAAAAAAATGTGCATCAGCTTCAAATCAGGACGGATTAAAAAAAAAAAAAACATCGCAAAACTCAAAGGATAAGTGTATTTCTATTTTCGGCCTTATTGAATTCTAGGTGGGGTGGAGCCACGTCGCTAAACCAGATTTGGTGCAAACATGAGCGTACATCAAATCTTCAACCTTCCTGCAGGCACATGGTGATTGGGAAGTGGCTTTAAAGCACGGAAATGGCTTAACTTGATTTAACTAACAGCTTCCACATAGCCTGCCGCTGAAGACGCCAGTCCCTGTTAATACCCAGGACTCGAATCAGACGCAGTGAAGCAACACACATTACAGGGGAAATGCTGCTGTTCCGAGTTAATACTGTGGGTTGTTTTTTTTTTTAACTCTCAGTCTGAAATGTAGTGGCAGATGTGTCATACATTAAGCCACAGGCTTTGGACTTTTTATTATTTCTACATAAAGCCGCTGCAGCGCACTTTTGTGTTGTGTTTTTCCGGTGATTACACGATGATCAGACCAAGTCATTACTCAGCACACACATCAGTTAAAGAAGCAAAATACTAAATCTAAGATGCAGTTCTGAGAACAGAATCTACCTTTAAAATGATTGTACATAACTACGTTTGAGTTTTTTTTTTCTTCTTCCCCTGAACTCAGCAGGTTAGTTTTGTCCTTGTGCTCAACTTTGCTCAGTGTCCTGCAGTGCTGTACACATTAACACAGCAGCTAAAGAGTAACATTACAAGCCTGTGAAGCAGAGAAGCCACTTTTCTTTCTAATCACCAGCCTCCGAAGTCAGAAGGCGACGTTTGATCCTTGCTGACAGCGAAGGATGGCTAACATTACGCATGTTTGTAGCGGTCCTGTCCCACAGTAAAAACGCATAAGTGATCTGCTCTCTACAGGCCGTTCCCATCAAGGGGGCTAGCTAGGCTCGAGCTTCTCACAGCAAGGCTGGCCTGGTGATTCGACGAGAAGCCGAGCAAATTCTAGGTGCCCTCTAAACAAGGTGGAGATGAGAGGGGAGCGAGGATGTTACTGGCCTCTCGTCTAGTTTTACATTCTGGCAGAGTGCACCATGACTCATGGGCTTGCAGCTCATTAAAGCAGGAGTCTGGGGCTCGTCTCTGTAATCAGCAAGCTCACCCGCACCTTTGCTGCTGGATCTGCGGAGAGTAGAGCAGCGCCAGTCCTCCCAAAGCAACCCGCCATGTTTTCAATAAAGACTCTCCGCCTGGATTTCTGCCTCTGCTGTATCAAAGGCTTGGGAGCCACAGGCCATGAACCAGAGCTTAAGAAGGAGGACTGCGGGGAAGGAGGGGATAAATACGAGAGAGCATCGGCATCGGATCGACAGAAATCATCTTTTTTTGTTCTTCTTTTTTTTTTCTTTTTTTTTTTTTTATCCATGCCTTGAGTGCAGCAACAAACCCGATTTTCCTTTTCTGTCAAACATGAAAGTAGGACTGGTGCTGACGCTCATGCTCGACTGCTCGCATTACCCTTTCCAGGCATGAAATTGAACACAGCGGGTACGGCTCCGTGGCAGTTATGAATATGTGATTGCGTGTGCAAGGAATCTTTTTATTTTTTTTTAAGGGAGTAATGCTAGCTGAGCAGAGCGAATGTTGCGCGCCAACACGCAGCAGAATGAATTAGTGGCCGAGCCAAAACACCGGATACAGGGAGGCTATGTCTGTTCGGTGCATTTAACACATCACCCACGCAATTTGCCCCCCTTCCCCTTTCCTCTTCAACAGGATTAGCTCACACCCACAGACACCGTTCACGGCGCCACTGACCTCTTTAACTATGACAGTTATGATGCTTTGTCTGTCTGCCAACTCATCGGAAATGCAGGGCTGCTTAATCATTCATTTGCTCTGTTCTTGACCCTAGTGTAAAATTTAGCTTTATTCCTGATGATTACCAGTAAAAAAAAAAAAAAAAAAACATGATGGTTTGAATGTTTTCCAGTTATTCTCTTGTATTATTTCCACGCTTGTAGAAACATGATGACATTCGTAACTATATGAGATCACCATTTGTTAACAAGAGTATATAGTATTTTATTTGTATTTTTTTTTTTTATTATAATTTTTTTTTTTTACTTTTATTATGTATCAGTTGTGATCTATTGCAACATTTGCTACTAGTTATGATTATGTTAAGTTGGGAAAATTTGATTAAGACTGAGGAAAATGGAAACAGCTCTATTAAGCTAAGTGGACAGATTTTAGACAATGTAGTGTGTGTGTGTGTGTGTGTGTGTGTGTGTGTGTGTGTGTGTGTGTGTGCGTGTGCGTGTGTAAGAGACCCATGTGTCCGAGAGTTCCTCCTCGTTATGCAAATGAGGGTTCCACCTCTTAAATCTCTTTTAGCAAATGAGCGTAAAACAGAGACATAAACAGCTGTTACTGTTGCACTCAGACATCTGCGAGACTGTCTCTTGTCCTGGCGCTTTCGTGACTCACTGGATTGCACTGACCCTTTTTTGTACCCCACAATTAACCCCTGTTTTTCTGCTCTTTTTCTTATTTTGGTGCATGTGTTTGGGCTTTGTTGTCAGGCGTCAGACGGAGGGGATTTTTGTCTATTTGACACCTCCTTAAACTCTGAGCAGGGACAGGCGGGTCATGTGGTTACACTTGTCCATTGCTTTTCTGTTTATGAGGACTGTGGGAGGTCTGTAATTGCCAGGCATGCTTGGAGATTTGTCTCAGGGTTTCCTCTTCTGTCATTTACCAGAAAGTGTTCAATGGTTCAGTTTGACCTGATGCACTACAAAAGATCTAATATAGAAAACTTGTTGTTAATAATAATAATAACAGCAATAGTAGCAGCATTTAATTAATACAAGTACTTTGCCTTAGATCAAATCCTAAAACATTGTACACAAACTTAAAATGTTATGGTTGCCAAATCCATTAAGAAATCCCTCAAATAGTAAAAAAAAAATTAATAAAAGAAAGAAATTGACTTGAGCACCAAAGGGAGTGATCAGTTTACAGACTAAAATAATCATATCTCAGCAGTATCCTGATTTGTGTGTGATTTATGTGGAAACTAGATTTTCTGCTAACATTGCTTAGATACGGAGCTAGCTATTATTTGTCATAATTCATGCCGACGCTGTCAGTATACACACACCGATACAGCTGTTTCATTAGCTTTGTGAGGTACTTTCATCGACATTGACAACCTTTGCAACTAAAACATGACCATAGTGTTAGCGCTCGTGTTTCCCCATCATTAAATCCTCCACGCACGTTTAAGTAGCAGATTAGCCGTAGATTTTACTGATTTTATCAACCGACTTTGATATCATTGACTAACCCCAGTTTCAGTACACAAGCCATTGTCTGCCATTGGTGTTGGCAGCATGTGATAAACTTTAATCCTGTGCTTGTTTACTCTCTTCTCAGTCAACACTAAAGAAACCGACAGCCGTATTGATCAGTGTTCAGCTTTAGCCAGACACTTCACACATTTTGGATGTAAGCAGTAGTCAGAGTTTCCTGGCCAGGGCTCAGCTCGTCTCCTTCTTTTCCTGCCCCGTGCCACTGCAGCTGAACCCTGCACTCGGGATATTTATAGCCCAGGGCTAAAGCTCTTCCGTCTTCTCATTAGCTCCTCACGCTTAGTGGTCTGTCCACATTGCTGCTTCTCCGTAAGTGTCACTCGCCTTCTCTCCTCTTCTCGTCTGCTCTTTCAGTCATGTGGTAATGGCTCCCACCTCAGGCGCCATGGCATGGCCCACACAATGCGCTGAGAAGAAGAAAAGAGAAGTGATGTGGTAATAGTCAAGCCTTTGGTGTATGACAGTTTTTGGGTTACACCACACACTCTACTGTATACAGTATATTACTGCATTGATGCATGTGAGCTGAGTGAAGTGTGTATATTATATATCAAGACACTTAAACCAGCAAGAAAACAACCCTTATCTGTTTGAATTAGGTAAATACACCACTTTGAATTCTATGGTTTTACATATCAGGACATAATAAAAATAAGTTGGTCCTTACCAGCTCAAACATTTGGTAACTACAACCTCAGGTGTAACTGCATATAATATATTTCACCATGCCATTTATCATTAAAAATAAAAACTCAAACCGAAATGTAGGAATCATGCACCTTATGAGTTAAAACTGAAGTAACCGTTTTCTGGATGACTTTATCAGTCTCTAACATCATTATAGAGGAATTTTGGCTGACTCTTCTTTACAATCTTGATTCAGCTCATTGAGGTTTGTGGGTGTTTATGCGCACCCTCATAAGGTCCCGCCACAGTATTTCAGTTGGGTTGAGGTCTGGACTTTCACTAGACAATTGCAACACCTTGAATCTGTTCTTTTTCAGCCATTCTGTTGTAGATTAGCTGGTGTGCTTGGGATCATCGTCCTGTTGCATGACCCAATTCAGGTCAAGCTTTAGCTGTCGGACAGATGTCAGCATTTGACTCCTCACATATGACTCTAGAATTTGGTGTACAGAAGAGTGCATGACCACTGAATGACTGCAAATAGCCCAGGTCCTGTGGCTGCAAAATCATCACCCCTTCACCACTGTACTTGTCAGCTGGCCTGTGGAGTCTTAGATGAATATTTTTGGAGGTTTTTTTGCAATTTCTCTAAGCATGGTCTGATCTTGGGTTAATTTTGCTGAGACGTCCATTCCTATAAAGATTGGCAACCGTCTTGTTTTCCACTTATAAATAGTTTTCCTCACTCTAAAATGATGAGCTTTAATTGTATAAAAATGGCCTTATAATCTTTCGCAAATTAATAGACGGCAACATTTGCTTCTGTAAAATCATTGCTGTCTTTCCTCCTTGTGTTAAACCACACCTGACTGCTCCAGATTAGCCAACTGCTAAAATTTAAGCTTTAAGAGAAGTGGTTACACTTGCTAATTGTCATTTAATCAAGTCCATTTAGTTAGCATCACTTGGCTGATACATATCCTCTTAAATCCTATGGAAGCAGTCAAAGGTGTACTTAGTTTTTGTATACATATTTTGGCTTTATTTTTTGTAAAATAAATAATGATACTGTAATATGTCATGTGTTGTTAATCTGAGGTATATATACATCTTGTGAATGATCTGTGTGCAGTTGGCATGTTAGTGTAAATAGATTATTTGAATTATTGTCAGGGTTTTATTTATTTACATTTATTTACCTGTGAACAAACATGTTTCCACACATTAAGAGTGTGATCACTGCAGCACCTTGTCTCCGTCCCTGTAGTGTTTGTCTCTGTCTACTCGCACCTGCATCCCCGACACTGTCTCTGACTGAATGGTGCAGTACATGTGCATGCTTGAAAAAGGATGGTCACCTCACCATTAAACACACACCTGTCTTTTTTTTTCTATTTTTGTTATTGTTCTCTACAGGTATATCCTAAAGGAAGGCCTTCCTGCTGTTTTTCTTTTTTCTTTCTTTCTTTTTTTTTCCAAGCATGAATATATCCTACATCACTGTCTTCTCCATCCTCTTTTCATTCCCCATATTTATTTGTCATTTATTGTATGTAAGAAAGGGAGAGGAAAAGAGGAGAGGAGGAACGCAGCCAGCTCAGGGCCATGCTAGAGCACAGTGGAAGACGTCTGCACTCCTGATTCATAAGGTTAGAAATGCTAGTGGCAGATGGATTATACAGTTAAATCGTTCACCAATGATCCGAAATCCTCGAGCTCTTTTCCCAGAAATGGACCGTGTCTGTAAAGCAATCATGTTCAGCCAGGCTGGGATTATTCCCCTAAATCAGAGTATTCACTTGTCTGTTAAAGTATTCAGCACTTCCATTTATTTGTCAGTGTGTGTTTTAGATTGTAAATATTTGTATCTAATTAAGCTTTAATGAATATCTCTACTACTGGTGCCTGTAACAGAGTCTGTATTCACTGTTTATTGTGAATGTTGTATGCAATGTCAATCTCAAATAGCCTAATAAAAAATCTGAGAAAATCTTTTTCGGAGGGAAAAAGTTTGTTCGCCTGCACTGTATGATTTGTAGTAGCTGTACATGTATGTCACTTGCGCAATAACAGGGGAAACACTGGTGTTCAAGCACTAAGCCCTGCTCCATTTAAACTTCATAATCATCGACAGGACTTGGGCTAAGGTCGAGGAAGTGACCACCATTTTAATGCATAATTGACCTAATGCATCTGTCCTTATCTGTCGATGGACCTACATATTAGAGGTGTAAAATATATACATGATGTTAGTCATTCATTACTTATACAGTATCTTTATTGAGTGGATCAGAGGTTTTTTTTTTTTCACCTCACAGCCTGGCAATGACTAGCTGGGTAAATAACACCACAGTCTGAACTTTGTTCTTTGTCTAGAACATGAGCCACACAAACAGAAGTGAGCAGCATGTGATTTTAGAGTGCTGACAGCACCTCCAGGACTCTCGTACACCACTGTTATACATCAGCTCAGTCCAACATGTCCCTCTCTGTACAACATCCCAGTGGTAGCCAGTGACCAGAAGCTGCCATTTGTTTAGATAAACCTCATGATATAGAATTTTTATTCTTCTTGGCTTCACATGATGGCACACGCCAATTATCAGCCCGCTTCTGCTCACTACCGCACTTTGTAATCAGCTCCAACAATTATACCATTGAAAATATGCACTGATTGCTCGCTGTGTGTATTTTGGACCGCACAGCCGAGCCAAAAACAATACCGGTCAAAACAAAGCAAGGGTTACGCGGACTCGCAATAATTTGCACCGCCTTTGAAGTGTCCGTTCCCGAAATTACAGTGCTGCCATAATGAAGTATTGCCATGCAATTACCCAGCATTTTAGTGTACAGAGCCACAGAGCAGTGAAAGTGCAGTGGGGTGTTGGGAGCAGAGGGCAGGCGCTGAAACTCGAGAGGTGGCGTGCACGTTGTGCGTGTGTGTGCTTATGGTTGTTCTACGTCACGTGAAGCATGTTTGGCTTTGCCCTGGGTGGCCCTCACCTGAGGTAACCGGGTCTGATAAATTATGAATTGGTCGCGATCTCGTTAATTTTGCAGCAGCAAACATGAACATATTTAATTAACGATTCTTGATTTGACAACATTTTGGACCGGGGCACAAAAGTAGGCAATAAGTTATTTCTGGTGCCCAGGTACCAGCAGGGTCTTTAAACGTTTTACTCAGCGGCTCTTAGGTTTTGTCTCTCTTGGCTCCGGACCACGGACTAAATTATAGAGGAGCGAAGTGCTACAGATGGACCACAGATTTGGAAATAACTTGTGTCCGTGTTAAACTGAACTGTAGTGGGATTAAGGAAGGAATAAAAACACTTTGTGGTGTGCTCTTTTAGAGATAAATATTCATGCCGGGGTGGTGTGATGCTCTTACAACCCTGAAGTGTTTCGTTCCTCGTATACCACAGCACTTTGCTGACTACAATTTTATAAGACATAAACATGTCACGCTTAGTTTTTCATCAAGGTCATTCCCTTACCTTCACTGAAAAACCTACTGACTTCCTGTCTCGGTACACAACCCTTTTCTGTATCAATGATTATTTATTCAACTTTGTTATTATTTATTCAAATAACAAGACATATTTCTAACCTTATCTAATCTTATTAGTTTCAGATTATAACATATTAGAACGAATGTATTTGTTTAGATGCCGTTGAATTTGAAGCCAGAGGTGTTGTCAAAGCCGAGCTGTTTTAGAACAAAATATGAACAGATTTGAGAATGCGGTGTGGTATAGGGAGTAGTGTTATTCAGGAAGCCATGGAAACGCTAGTTACTCATCATGGGCAGTTGTCTCTACGCTGGCAGGCTTCCACGCCTCCACTTGCAGTGGCTTTGATTAAAAACATAGCCAGAGATGTGTTGAGCCTCATCGTTACGTGACCTGTAGTAGATACAATGGTCGTCGTACACTGGTTTAGCTCGGAATTCCTGCTTGTAATACCAGTTTGGACGCCTCCCGCAATTTAACGGCATGTTCCACTGGCGTACGTGTGACGTTATGTTTGCAGTATCATTAGATGATAGTTAACCAGGATAATCCCTGACTGCAGCATTAAGAATGATTTCACTCCCACTTTTTTGAATCAGCTTTTCCTCTCTCGCTCTCTCTCTCTTTCTCTCTCTCTCTCTCTCTCTCTCTCTCTCTCTCTCTCTCTCTCTCTCACTCTCTCTCTCTTTTTTTCCACTCCAGTGCTAGTGTATCAGACCATGCAGAAGCACAGAGGCTAGCATTTACACCCACCAGCACGTCTTTCATTTGGTGCTCCTGCTAGCGTGCTAGCAGTGCGAGGGTCAGGCCCTGAGCGTGGCCGGCTGAAATGAGATACATGCCCTGCTCAGGGACGGGAGCAGGGTCAGCAGCTGGTGGAGGATATGGCAATCATTTATAAAAATATGCTTTCTCAAGCCCACAAAAACAAAAGCCCCCAAACCCAACAGCTGGGAAGGGTTGGGAGTAGCCCCAAGGCTGGCAAGTTCCCTTCCAGATGGAGAGGTTAGTCCGGGGCTAGCCAGGCCGCTCCACTTAAACTTCCGATTCCCATTAGGTGCAGAGAAGATTGCAGGGGAAGGGAAGAGGAAGAAAAGCAATGAGCATGACTGCTCTGTTTTTTCACCCTGCTTAATCAAATAAAGCAGGAAGCTTCCGAGACGGAAGATTTGTGTTTATTGATATTTGCGCACACTCTGTGTTGTTTGTTTTAAAAGTCTTCTTCTCCGTCATTGTGAAATATAGCAAGATTTTTTTTTTTTTTTTTAAACTTGCTTGTGTTTTTTTTTACTTGACCGGACTCTTGTTCCAATTTATTTAAATTGAGCCACTGGGAAATTTCCACAGACTGCGCTGCGAGTAAATTGCCAAACCGAGGTCAAGTTATAGTAATAGTAGGCGTTGGATTAAATAGCCGTACAGAGCAGGTCTTAAATAAAAATTGATGAGCCTCTCCACTCTTGTGCTGATGTGACACTTGGTTCAGTGTAGAAGCAGTAGGGTCCTGCTGTGGGTATTGTGTTACCCCGGGCTCAATTTGACACGGTTAGAATGTGCTGGTGCATTTTTTGGGGTGCGTCCGGACCTAAAAAGCGGTTCCTGGATTTGCCCTTAATAAGAGAAATGCACACATGGAAGCCCTGGGAGCAGATTCACAGTTCAGTGTATAATGGAGGTGAGTGAACCTGTGCCAAAAGCAAGTAACCTCGTACAGTGATGTTGACACGGAGTCTACACAAGCTGACAACCCTCTTTTTTTTTAGAGAATGAGACAGAGAGAGCGTGATATTTATTTAAAAGAGCTTCTAAGGTTTACTGTAGCCAGGCAAAGCACTGATGTATTGCGCTTCTTGTAGCCAGTGAGGGTGTGATCAGCATTAGTCACCATTATGCACCATTACTTGGAACTGTATATGGTATTGGAAGACCATGGCCAAAAAACATTAGTGATTTCTTATACACCCAGGTGCTGCCCTGTTCACTTCATTATTTGGGAAAGTATAAAGCAGGCCGTAAAACTACTTTCCTGTGTCTAATTCATTCTTAAACCTCCTTTTTTTTTTCTTTTTTCTTTTTTTTTTGCTAAATGAGATTTTAAGAAAGGCATATATAAATGGTGGACTGGGGAAACATTCATATGATAAAACTATATTTAAAACATTTTGTGCATGTTTGCATGGATATCATCAAGAAGTTGCAACATTTTAACATCTGGCAACCCAAAAAAAGCAATTTCTCTGTAACCAGCCTGTTCATGTTGATGTTTCAATCTGTTTATGGAAAACATTACCACAGGAAAATTATAAAACTTTCGTTTAAAAGGAGACATGAGTTATCATTTTGACTATCAAAATCCATTGCATAAGTCTCTGTCTCATCACCTGAGGTAAAAGTCACTCACGGAATTTAAACATGCCTCGTCATCGTCTCTTTTTCTGACTCGGCAACTTTTCCCGCTAACATTCAGGAGAAATAAAGTCTGTTCCGTGGGTGAAATTCCTCGTGATTATTGCCTTAGGTCATTTAGACGTTCGAAGATGTTGTCCTCTGTCATCTGTAGTGTGTAATGTCCAGTGTTTTTGTGTAAATATTTCTGAGCAACAGATTAGTCTAGATCCGAACTTGCAGCACACATTCAAGACAGCTCTCATATGTTCAGCATTCATCGAACTGAAACTCATTGCATTAACCCACCACGTCTGGTTTGTTTAAGCAGATGAGGACACCGCAATCACACTCGGGTACAGAACAATCAAAACAATAAAATATTCAGTCCTCAGTGCACTACTGCTTCCAAGTCAAAGTCTGGCACTGAGAATGTAAACAACAAGATGTTGTATATTATAGTTTATATATATATATATATATATATATATATATATATATATATATATATATATATATACACACAACAACAAACAAACTAAAGAAGAGCTGGAGTTCTACACATATATCACATGTTCAGGATATTTAAAACAAGAAATTACAAAATGACTAGATCTAAACGACATATTTATATTATTATTTAATCATTTAGTTTGCACCGCTTCCTCGTTACGTCTCAAATTTCTACACACTGCCAAAGTGTTGTTAATGTTTCCTGTCATAATATTTTTGACCAATAAATAAAAGACTTATGAGTACGCTTTCATTTCCAAAACTTTTCTCCATGCAATAAATATTATCATTTTTTTATTGCATAGAAGTGAATCCAAACAAATAGCAAACAAACCATAGCTATCAATTTTCTCTCTGATTCTAATTAAGCCAATAGGGAAATGGGTGTAAAAGCTGTGTAAGACACACAACACAGGGATGGGGAGCAGTGTTACTGTGTGCATTGTGGTCAGCAAGAGTGTAGCTTGTGCTGCTCAGAGTAGTCAGTTTGCCTCCTTGTGGATTGTTTGTATCATTCAGGATACATGATCTTCAAACTGCAGGGTTCTAACACTAATCATAAATGTACAAAAAATAGGCAAAAGTTCCAACATATACAAGTGTTAACTAATATGACTTCATAAGTCCTTGTGTGTGAGACGGTATGATGCTAAAGTCACTCAGTTGTGCTACAATTATCCGCTTTGTCTCGTGATGCAGTGTGACCTGTTTCTATGTATGCGTTTTTGTCAGAGAGTCGTGAGAAAGACAAATCTCGCTCTCACTCTTTCTCTGTTTGCTGGGCTCTATAGTCATCCCCATACACACACACTGCGTGTGACTGCGTGTGTCTGTGCCGTGGTGTTTGTCTTGTGATGCACACCGGTCTCCGTATGCTCGACTACCTGATCCTGCAGCCCCTCTGGGCTCTCGGAGCACCAGCGCAGCTCGGGGTTGCGACCTCGGGGCCTGTCGGGGTCGCAGCGGCGTCCAGCGGGGGCAGACATTACAGACCCATTATTGCAGGAAATTGAAAACACAGAGCCCGGCTCAGACACAAGTCGCCTGCGCACTGACGCCATTTGTAGAGCCTAATTGTGCTGTAATTAAGACAAACCTGGAGGAAGATGGAGCAAGTGCCTGAAGCAAGAGGAAGGTCAGAGAGAAATGGAGAGAGGAAACCAATCATCACATTTCACACGCAATGAAACAATCTCACAGTGTTAAACTGTGGAGAAGTGTGTGTGTGTGTGTGTGGGAGGGCGGCCCTTTTGTTTTGTTTTGCAGCCATCGTCCTGTTCCACTTATTGTGTTATCGTCTTTTTTTGCTGTTTGTTTGTCTGTCTTGTGCTGTGTTTTGGCAGCAGATGTATTCCTTTTTTTTTTTTTTCAAACGACTTTGGTTAGTCGTTTAGTTAATACTTTGTAGATTTTCCCATCACCTTGTCACTGTGTAGCACAAGAATCGCAGAACTGATTAAAACGGCAGGATTTAGGCTGGATAATGAAATCAACCATCACCGTGCTTATTCCAGTCAGCTTGAGTTAGGATAAACAGTGCCAAGACCCATCATTGTTTCTAACCTTCTGAACCTAACTCGAACTTTTTTCATTCTTCAACACTCTCATTGTCTCACAGGAGAACATCTACAGTTAAGTATTTAGCAGTGTTGGTGAGAGCAGCCCTCTGAAAATTACACCTTTCTGCTTTTTGCCTAAAGCAGCAGTCACCCTAAACATGAATACTATTCTTATAGGGCAGAAAAAAAATTACTTTGGAGGGATTAGGATGAGAAAGACATGTTTGTTTAGGGGTTAGGGCTGTGCACTTTACATTCAATCATTTTTCATTCTGAAATCTAAATATGAACAATGTTAGGTTTTTCAGGTTAGGTGTACTAAAATAGGAAATCCATTACATTTTTTTCTAAAAGATATATTTCTGTTTTTCAGTTGTTTCACAAAGGTTAAAAAATTATAGTGAATCCATACATGAAATATATATACTGGCCGGATTAGATTAGATTAGATTCAAACTTATTTTAATTTGTGCAAAGTACATGTACAGTGGAACCTCGGGTTACGAGTTTAATTGGTTCCATCACTTTACTCTTAACCTGAAAAGCTCGTATCCCGATACAAATTTTGGAATACGTACAGTATTTAAAGTTCAGTAATTCCACACTGTTAGAGCGACGAGCGGATGTGTATGTGCTGCAGCGAGAGCACGTGGCGATACGTAAAAAAACTAACCTGACTGCGATTTTTCCGTGCGCAACACTCGTATCCTAAAAAATTTCTCGTAACTAGAGGCAACATTTTTTATGAATTGCGACTCTTAACCTGAATTTTACTTATCCAGGGGCGCTCGTAACTCGAGGTTCCACTGTACAATTAAATGCACTACTGTGTACTGCTATTATACATGCTTTTATATCCCACCATTTTCTGTTCAAAATGGCATTGAAATCTGCAGAAATAAATTTTGTGGTAAATGTTAGCACCTTCTTTGTCTATGATGTTATCCTCCTTTACCATCATTTGCTGTTATTTCTATTAAAAATAAATAAATAAATAAATTTAACAAAGTGTTACCGTTACATCAGGTGCTTTAATCTCTTTTTTTGCTAAAAAAATATTTGCTGGTACACATTTTTCTCTCATTATTTATTCTGAATGAAAAATTAGTTATTTCTCCTATCCGCTGGCATGCACTAGAGTAGTTTTGTGCCTCTTTGCCTGATAGGATTTTCTTGTTAGTAATGTTGCCACCTCTTTCACTGCCCTGTGCTTCTTTGTTTATAAGTTTGATAAAGTTAATAATTTATGTGAATAGGGCCTTGGTGTTGAAGGCAAACAGGCAGTTGTATGGCAGAGCTGTGTGTGTGTGTGTGTGTGTGTGTGTGTGTGTGTGTGTGTGTGTGTGTGTGTGTGTGTGTGTGTGTGCTGTTGGTCTCTGCAGCTCTGGGCCACCCTGTAAACAGACACCTATCAGCAGCTGGACACTTGGCAGGAGAACAGGCCTGCATGCAGAGAACACTGACCCCACCGACTCCCTGTCTCCACACACATGCACACTCACACACAAACACACACACACACGCATAGCCACCCCACACCACCTCAGTTTGACCGTGACTCGTCCTGACTCCTGCAGTGACAGACAGCGTGATGTTTACAGGCTCTCCGGAAACCTCCTCAGGAAGACAGCCTCTCCCCACTTCCAAATTTGTGTTTTTAGATCAACACTTACTTCAGTTTATTTGTGCCCCACAACAAGCCAGCAGGATTTATTGTGTCCTAATCTAAAGTCAGTGTCTCAATTTCCGAAAGCAAAGTGCTCAAAATGTCTGGAAGAATGTAAACGGAACGGGCTAGAAATTATACAACAAGAGATAGCAGCGATCTCGTAGTCTAAATGTTTCCAAGTGCAGTTGGGAGTCTCTTGAGGCTTGCCAGGAAAACACTCCAACTTATCTTCCTTCCTCCGAGCTCTTGTTCCAGACCTTCGACTGGCGTGGTTAATCTTAACACACTTTTTAATTACTGCTTATGAAATAGGTCCCGGTTGATCCAGTATCATATCTTGCCACCCTAAGAGCTGAATAACTCATATTTACTTGAGCTTTATCTTTACTGACTTTTCTGACTGTATGAGGTCCTAGGAAGCAATTTGTGCATGAGGACCTTAATCAGAATATCGCTTTATGTCTCTAATTATTTTTAGAGTACTTTGATAATGCCGGGCATGTGGTCTGTCCTCTCGCAATGTCCCTGGCACAGATCATCTCACGAAAAGGAGCTCAGCTTTATCATCACTGCCGACACGTCTCTAATGAAGGCTTACACCAAATCACCAAAAGCCTCTCGAGGCTCACAAATTATAGCCTGCGCCTCTAGCGTCTTAATGCCATTCACCTCCTGACTTTTCAGTACGGCTAAAATTAGGTTCAGGCTTATGAACAGTCCAGGATTAATAGAGTTGTAACCGAACTGCATATTAAAGTATTGACTTGTTCGATATGAAGCTCTCAATACAATATATTAGAGTTGGAATTGAATATTCAACAAACTTTGCTATTTATAAAATGGCATCACACAAAGTTTAATAAACGTTTTATTTAGACCACCTTTACTGGTCAGCCTGGAACTTAAAGATCCCCTAAGTCTTTTCGGGTATTTACATTTACAGGTAGTCCCCGAATTATGATGGGTCGTCGTAACAATTTTTCGATCTTACGATGAAAATAGTGATACGACAAAATTTTTACGTTCCAACGTAACCTTTTAACCGTTTTTTGTGTTTTTGGTGGGTTTTTTCTGTTTCAAAGCCCAATTTAAAGTTTTGTCTTGTCTCTCCGTCCTCCACTAGCAAACCGGTGCTCAACCACACACCTGCTGCCACAAACATATATGGATACACTGTAAATTTATATATAATGATAGTGTAAATTGTTTTGTTTTGCAAAATTATGTACTGTAATTTTTTAAACTATTAACAAATCATAGTGTACTACACTATACAAATCATTCTTTATGATTCCTGGGTAGACTAGACCATGTCTCAACGTTCTATAATTTCAATTACCGATAGGGTCATCAAAGTGCATCACCATAGTAAGTCTTTATTTATTTACTTTATTTACGAGGGAGCCTCCTGACAAGTTATGATTGCGTCCAGTGGTCAAGTTGTGGACCAGAACATAATGATCTGCATCCACCTAGTATGTATAAACTTCTGCTCAATATGTACAAAATACCTAATAATGAAACCACCATGGCGAATGGGAAGGTTATATCCGGAAGCAGAGTGCACATCCAGGGCTAGATGATTTGTGACTTTAAAAAGACAGCTAGCAAACTGCCGAACCACAAAAGCCATGAGCAGCAGCCACCCTCCCCTTGTGAGCCACATCAGTGAAAGTGAGAAAGTGTTCCATTTATGTTTAGTTGTAATGTAGTTGTGCGAACGCTCTTTTGTTATTAAGTTCGAATAAAACCTAAGGCAGATATTCAGACAAAGTGTTTTTTGCTGTATTGAATGTGTATCCTAACAGATCAGCACTGAATTGTATTGTATTGTATTGTGTAGCCATAATGGTCACTTCCAGGTCACAGTAAGTTTTTGTTGTGTCTCCAAGGCCTAAAAGGGTAATGGTGTGTGCAGGATTGTTTTTGATTCTCTGCTTCCTGGCCCTGTAACTATTTTACATCTTAATTGGTTCGATTTCTGAAATACAAAAAAAAAAAAACCCAGACCAGCATTATGGACTTGGTGAAAAGGAATTAATGAATAAATAAAAAGTCCACACTGCAGTATTTTTTCATGTTATTCACCATATATCAACTTTATATCTAACTATCCACTCACCTCTACCTGTAAGGCTATTTTTCCCCTCTCATTGTGTCTCTGGATCCCAGGCTTGATACACACCTGAATTAGCTTCTCAAGATTGTGTTGGTGTGATTAAGAAGACTGATTTCTCAACCCTTCTGCCTCTCCGAGTTACAGCGTGTCATAGGATGACCCCCCGCCTACCCAAACAACCACTTAATCTAAAACGCCAGCCAGTCTACTAAACTGTCCGCCCAGTTTCAATGGTGGGAGACGCGTGTTTACTTCATCTCCTCGTGTTAAATGTCACGCACATCGAGACAGGCACGCACATACACATACACAAAAGGGCTCAGTGAGGACACAAGTGGCTTTTTCTTATCTCTAAGAATGTGAAAAATGTGTAATACAGGCTGATCTGAATTTGATTAAAGTGAGGAAGTTTACAGAGGGGGTGAAGTTTGATGAGAAGACCCGGAATAATGGAGTGGTCACGAAATTAGTTGCTCTAGCCTCAGGCACGCTGGGAAAAGACGTGTCTGGCATGTGAGATCCTTCTCGAATATATTGCACAGCACTTACACTAGGCTAGGGTCGTGTTTTAATTTCTTATATTAAAAAATCTTTTTTAGGAAACTTTTGTTTTTCAAAAATGACATTTAGACAATACAGATTCGGTCATTAAATGCCTTTGATTTCCAGAGTGTAAAATAGCCAGTAATCTGGAATAGTGAGTCAGTTTCAATTATTAAACTCAAAATGAAAAGTGTGACACTGGGTTTTGGAGACCTTATCGTCCACCAACCCTGAAAGGCATCCCATAAACATTTAGGAAAGAAAATAGAAGGGATTTCCCTGATGTGCAATATGCAACAAATGTCTGGTTCACCAAGGCGATCTTATTCATGTTTATGAAAAAAACAAATATGTTGATACAATGAACAACCTAAAAAAAATGAAATACTTAAAAAAAACTCTGGTTAGAACATTCTTTTCCTGACATCTTGAACATGTCCTTGTACAAGTGAATTTAAGCATGCCCTAAGAGCACACTTTAATTGTTGCTCTTGTACTATATGATTACAATCTAATATGAACAGTAATGTCAGTGATGCCAAGTAGCTGCTGAAGAATGCACAAAAAAAAAAACCTGATGAACAAACGATACCACAAATACAACCAGTATGCTTGGATATAATCCAAAATCTGATTGCCCCACAGTGTTGGAGTTTATTCCCAGAAGTTATGGGGACCAAAGAGATAAAAAAAAAAAAAACACCTCATAATTTAAACTTATGACTATTCATCTTTAGCCTCATTCAGAAAATCTTGTGTTTTCTGGATCTGTTGTGCATTACAGAATGTTAGCACATTGTAAAAGATGTGTCGTAACTCTAACGACGCTCTCAGCCCTAGGCTCCACCGAGTGTAAATATTTGGAATGCTGAGATTCGGAGCAAGAGCGCTGTGACAGTGAGAAGGCTCTTGAACTCTGTCTCTCTTATGTTGAATTGAGGAAGAGACACAGCAGTCGGTCGGCTTTGCTCCCACACCGGCTCCATATAACTTGTCCTTTTTGTTCTAGTTGACGCTTTTTTTTAGGACACATTCCTAAAGCATAATTTTCAGTACTCAGTATGTATTTAAAAATTATTTTTCCTTTTTTCCGTCCCTTAAAATGCTCAGTCCATTTTATCTAATTCTTCTATGCAAAAAAAGATTAAAATAGGTCACAGAGAATCATACCTCCGTAGCCTCTGGAGCACAGTAGGGAGGCCAGCATGGTGCTGTTGCTCATCTTTCCTCATACCTTTTGAGTCTGGTTATGACCTTTTACCACTGACTTGCTCGAATAATCTCAAACATCTATTATGGAAATTTCCAGAATAGTATAGTTAATTAAAGGTAGACTCAGCGCTTGAGACCTGCAGCGGGTTAAAGTTTTAGGGTCAGGCCCATTCCATTTGGTGGTTATTTTAATAAAAGATGATTTTCTTCTTTGATGACCATTTCACACCAGTTCCATCCTTTCCAGAGGTGCATCTTTAGAAAACAAACAAAAGCAATGCACAATCATATAACTGTTGTGTGAGCCGACCTAAAAGCACATCCTGTCTGCACTCTGAAGCTCTTTGAAGGAGGAGCTGCCCCCTCATGGAATTTCATTAAAAACTTTTTTGCAGAAGAGCTTACATTAATCTCTAATGTCAGGGTTTGCATAAAGTCTGTTTTTAAAATGTGTCTCTGTCTGCTTAGATCCACATCCTTTCACGTCCTAAGGGGCCAGATATGCGGGGGCGCATTTGAGGAGCGTTCTTTGTGCAAAGTGACAAAAAGACGAGTCGCCGAACTGGGCCAGCTTTGTTCCTGTGCACTGCTGCAAAATATGATTTCAGATAAGAACCTCAGGGCAGTGCTGTGAATGGATAGTTTTTATTTTCTGCCAGCATTTTAATCAGCTTCGGACCCTACAGTGAAGTTGCAGCACAAAGCCACAGTGTGCAGCCAGAGTGGCTGCTGTCTTACAGGCGTGAGCAAGAAATTCAAAGATCTGTCATCTGCCAGACATTAGGTAACCCCGCCCTTGCTTTGCCCCTTTTTGCCTCATAGATTCTTTCACCCTTTGTTTGGGTGACCTTTCATCGTTGTAAATGACCTCACAGGCTGTTCATTGAGCTTGGTCAACTGTTACAGTTTTATCCTCTTAGTTGTTTGGTGGTGGTTAAAATCTCAGTTTGGTTTTCAGAATCGGTCTGAAAAACGAAAGCCATCTCTGTATCATCTAAATATATAAATATCAATGATGGCACACCTACCAGTGCCTGAAACACCTGGAAACAAAAATTGTCTGTATTATTCGGATAGGAGGATGATATATCTTTTCCTCTGTCAATCAGAGTGACACTACTGTAGTAGGTCATAGTCGTTTTGTTAGTTCAAGTGTGCAAAAGATCTTCTGTGTGTGTTCAGTTACCATGTGATGTAACATAAGCAGTAGTTAGAAAAGATGTCTTTCTGAAGCTTGACATTTTCCCGGCTTTCATGTGATAGTTGAGAGATAGCTAGTTGGTAGTTATTGGCAAATGACCAAAATAGAGATTACTGCTGAACCAGGTCCAGGGGGTAGAGTTTTGGCTAATCCAATTCTTTCTATAAGCCTAACCCTGTCAACACATTTATCCTGCCTAGATCAGGCTCAACTCCAGTCATTTTGAGGGTATTTGCCAATTTGGTAGCAAAACTCTCCATTTTCCTCCGAATAATTCTGGGTCCAATGTAGAATAATGGTAGTTCTTATACTGGCTTTGAACTGCTCATATTTTATGAACTGAACGACTGCTTTCAAATTCCAGAGATAAATATCTGGAACCATTACTTGTACTTTAAGTATTTTTGCATTACTTATGAGTCCATTGTAACCCAGTGGTTGCTTTGTGGAGAGGGACATCATGTTCCTGGACAGTGATATGAGGACTGGACAGAACAAGTCATTAAGTTTTCACCGGGGTGCATTTGGAGGCGCCGCTCCCCCCCCAGGACTTTGCAAATAGTCATGTGCCCTGTGGAAAGAGTAGTCACTAGTAGTGGGTCACAGCAGCAGAAAATCTGCAGAGTGGAGAGCAGCCGCCTGCCTGTCCCCAGGCACATCTTTAGTCCTTCCTGCATCTTTTAGTTTCTCTCCCTTTACCATCATCCTCTCACACGTAGGTGCTTTTACTCAGAAGTGTTTTCCTCCTGCCTGCTCTTTCTTTGCTCACTCTCGCCTCTCTTGCTTTTAATAACTGGAGCTGTAAAGTGCTGAGCGTCGTGTTGTCAGGGGAAAAGGGTGTTTATAGGGTGTGCCAGCGAAAGCTCGCTTGCTGCTAAATGACAGGGTGTGGGAGCTGGAGTTTACTTTATGTCAGTCTCGTGTCAGTAATGAGTAGGAAGGTTTGGGCTTGACCACGCCGGGTCCTTGCCGAGCTGAACCCTTGCCTCGCCTCTATATTTACTTTAGTGCAACATTAGTGCCAGCCTGCGTATTAAAGATCTCACAAGAACAGTACAGTTTGCGGCTGCAGCAGAGGATTTGTTCAAATTAGAACTTCAGAGATCATATAACCTAAGTGGAAACAAATGTGGCCGCTTTTCCGAATCGGTCTTTCCAGGGTGGGCAGCTCTGCAAGACCAGGCGCTGTGTGAGAGCCCCACCTACTCATGTGAGTAGGAGGGTGAGCTATGCCAATACCCTGGCTTCATTCACAGGACGCCATGTTACCAAGATGGTAATGAATGGCTGTCAATGAAACGGGCTCCTGTGCTAACATGCACAGCCGGGACACTTTTCTCATGGTGTGGTGGCAGCTAGAAGAGAGGCACCCCTTTGTCATTCTGACACACACACACTATCAGCTTTCTGCATCTTGGAAAAATATTCCCCACTGTACTGAAGGTCAGCTCTGTATTGCCAAGAACAGACCAGGAACATTCCCAAAGTCTGTTTGTGGCCCTGGCCTTAACACCCTCCATCACCTTCAGTGCGGGTAATCCACAGAATGCCATCCTCGAGGGATAGGCACCATTTCTGTTTTTCTGACCCTGGACAGCTCAGCGATTCTCAACCATGATTCATCTTGTGCCATGCTGGTTTGAAGTACTACCCTCTGAGCATATGGCTATAGATCTACTTCTGTGTAAAATCGCCAGATTGGTTGTGTCCTCCCAGAGTTGTGAGTTCTGTTTATCTCCTCACCCACTTCGTCGCAGTGTGCATGGAACACTTTGCTAGCAACAAGCTGTGGGAGGTCCAGCACAATTAGCTGTTGTGAAAATTATAGAATAAGGAAGAGGGTCTGTTTTCAAACCGACCGCTTCTCACTTTTCCTCTCCCTTGCACTCTTCATGGTGTTGTGGAATGGAATGTTTTTGATCAGGGCTATTTACTTGAGTCCGGCCTGTGTGCGAAAGCATGCCAGAGCTAGCAGCGCTAAGCATCTAATCCCTGTGGACTTCTGCGATGTATTATGGCGTGCCTTTAGAAAATAAAAACCACCACCATCTTGGGAATAGATGCAACTTTTTTTTTAACTACTAAGGTTAGCTTGCAATTGTAAACTATTAAAATGGTAACTTTCTTCCCTTCCTGAATGGCCTTGTTTCTCAAGGTACCTCGACCTGTTGGAAACACTAATCAAAGGCAGGTGCTCTATGAAAATGTGTTCTTGCCGTGCTTTATGTACCCAGACACTCACTTATGCCTGAGCTGTGGTAGTCTAACTGAGAAGCTAGTCTACAGTTTATATTAGGGCATATTGGGTTGTGGTTATATCATTTTAAGAACATGGAGCCATTGTGACTCAGCATGCATCCAGCAGCAGGACATCCTACACCAAGAAATGTTAAAGATGAATGTATTCTGCAACACAAAAACATCCAGTAGCATATTATTTATAAATGTAGAAAAGGTTTACTATGTAAGAAAATACTTGCATTTTCCATTTGTGAAAAAATATCTATATGGTGATTCATGTATGTCTTTCTAGACTTATGCTTATTTCTATGATACCAATAATGTAAATCTTTTTATTGAGCATGTCTGGAAATATGAGTTACATTTCCTGTTTTGTTGTAATAACATCTGCATAACATCTTTATATATAATATACGATCCTGTGTGTCTAAGAACTTTGACAATAACACAATGGAAAGCTGCATTGGTTGTTGAAGTGAAGCATATAATTAGTTCATACCAAGTGGCAGGAAGGATGTTGACACAAAAAATAGAGTGGGAGAGAAATAGGCTAAGGAAAGCAAAAAATAGAAATGAGTTTAAAATAGCTCACGCTGGTGGTGATGGAGAGCATTGTGTATTGTCTGGCATATTGTAACAGCCTCTTCAATAGGTCAGAGTGCACTTTTAAACTTCCACTAACTGGACTGCGGCCTTGTATCACCTCGCTTCCCCATTTCCTGTGAAGCAGCACACGGGGCCGAAGCCAAATAAATTATATCATAACGGAATGAGTCCACTCAGAAAACTCTGCCACCTTTTCTACAGCATTAGATCCATGATAGTAGATCGGTCCGCTGAATATTTTATTGACTGTCTGCTTGCCCCATGCTGACCTGCCTGACATGCTAACTTCTCCTTTCACTAGAGACGCCACGTCACTCTGCATCAGGCAGCCAGGCATGATGCTCCCCACACATTTCCTGTAAATAAACTCCAGCACAGCAGGGGATGTGTGTGCAATAGGGGGGGCACAAAAACACACATAAGCATTGGCCCGTCATACGGGCACACACACTCCAAGTTCCTCCTTGATAACTGTTGCTTTCTTCCCCCCACCTCTTGCTTGAGAAGTTCTGAAAGCTGCGAAAGAGCTCAGTGAGTTGGAGCCTGGAGTCTCCTTAAATCAGTTTTTATCACACTGGCCTCCTCCCAGAGCTGTACTTATGATAAAACACTCTGTCCGGGTCACACTGTCCTCAATACTCATATCCATCTTTCGAGGTGAGAGTTTTGCCACTTGTTTTTTTTTTTTACTTGGATTTTGTTGAGTTGCATTCCTGCGAGCAAAACGTGTGTTTTCTGCATTATTGTAAATACAATGCAGGAATTTTTACTTTGTGAAATGAACTAACTAACTGGCATAATATATATTTATGGCTCACTGATGCTTTGATTTGTTTTCATTTTATAATACAGTCAGCCCAAGTTTGTTCTTCTCCCTCCTCCATTCTCATTGACAGTTTTTCTGATGTGTCAGGACTCAGTAGAGCAGAAGCGCATCAGCCACACATCGACTCCGCTCTCGTTATTTATTTATGAACTTTCTCTCTGGCACTGTCTGGTCATGTCGTTGGTTCGCAAAAGAGTTCCGAGGTAAATGAGCTTAGACAACGGTCACATTTCTCTGTTGTGAGTCAGGCAATTACAATACACTTTATTCCGATTCTCCTTACATAAACACTCACGTATATAAGACATCCAACGACCTAATTATCAAACACTATATGCTGTTACTATGCTCTGTGCTCTGTAAATCATCGTATAAAACATCCACTGATTATCTTCAGGATTCTAAAGTGTCATGCTGACAGACAGATCTCTGGTCAGCACGCTCCTTTGTGTATTTTGTGTCTCATCTTAACCTCATAACCCTGGCTCAGTATTGCGTTGAAAAATCCCTTTGCTAGTCCCTCAAAGGAGGTTGGAGAAATGTCTCTGTGCTCTTAATGAGTCCCCAAAGTCCGATATGAATGATGATGAAGTTTTTCCTTTTTTTTTTCTTTCTATATTCTTATGATTTTCTGATTTTATGTACCCTGTTTAAAAGATGTACATTTCTTTTTTTATATTTATCCCAATGCAGTTAAATAACATTAGGGAAAAGGTTTCATTGTTTTATTTTTGCAAAACAAACACAGATTGAGGATTTGTATGCGTTGCTTTAAAAAAAAAATTTTATGAAACAATAATGAGCACAGTGTCATTACTTTAATGTGTGCCAACATTTTTTTTTTTGTCCTTGCCTCCTGGGTCAAATCTGAAGTCTTAAATCGAAAATGGATTGTAAATAAATAGTTATGACAATTAATAGGTACATTCAGTACAAAGATCAATTTTATTTTCCTGTTTCTGCCCTTAAAACAAATATGGGTTAAACAGATGATGCTTTTTAGATTTCATTTAACTCAGGCCAGAAAACTGAAATAGCAAAAAGTTACAACTAACAAATATAAGCACCTTTGTTCTTTATTTACTCTAATGTCTTGTTATCATTAAAACATGCTTTTGGGCAGTGAGACTAAAAACACTATATTATGACATAATATATAATCTGGCCTTTGGAAGCTGTACAGTACATATCTACAGTTTCAGTGTGTTTTTTTAAGTAATATAATAATACTGTATGGTTTGCCATTGGCTATCCAAACCTAAACCATAGTGCCACAGCTGCACATCCTGACCTTCAATCCCTTCACTTTCTCTCCAGTTTGTAATTTCTCTCTGGACCACAGGCTTATACATCACTGTCAGCATGTCAAAAGTACAAAATAAATCCTTTATATAGCCTTATACACCCCCTCTGGTCTCAGCCTTGTATGTATATGTATATATGTATGTAAAGATATATTGGGGTGTAACAGTACACGTATTCATACCGGAATTTATCAGTACATGACTTTCGGGTTCGGCACACGTGTCCCTCAATAATTTTTATGTGTTGAACATCAGAGTTAATATGCGAGTTCCATCAGGAACGTATTGAGTGGCAGACTGCAAGTTTGTTTAGTCTCTGCCTCGTACTCTGAGTGCATTTGTATTATTATTATTATTATTATTATTATTATTATTATTATTATTATTATTATTAAACTTAAAAACATACACAACAATGCCATGTTATATTGTATAAAATAAACTAAAGTTTGGCAGTGTCACTGTAGCTACTCTGTACCGGAAATACAATTTGTTTTGCGCAAGCATGAAACAGCTAAAGAATCCTTAGCGCTTGTGTTAGCCGCTAACCAGGAAGTGGACACACACACACACACACACACACACACACACACGCATACACACACATACACACACACACACACGCATACACTTACATACATCTGTTTTACCCAAATGGGGTCTAACAAATGTAAACATAAATTTAATATTTCCAATTTTCATTTTATTTGAACAATTTAATTTGTGCCAATGTATTCAATATAATAAAACAGAGTATTGCATTAGTTCAATATATTAAATTTTATTTTAATAAAATATTATAAATTATTATTTCATAATAATTTTATAATTATTGAAATTTATTGTTTGATATAATATTTAACCAAGCAGGCATTTTATAAAAAAATTGTTTTAAAAGTGTAAACTGTTGATGTTTTCAAATGTTATTAATAGTAAACTGCATTAATAAAAATCGACAAGCAATTTTATGTTTTGCATTTCTTCCCCTTAACTGTACTGAAATTGAACCGAATCGTGACTTAAAACCTAAGGTACGTACCGACCATGCATTTTGTGTACCGTTACACTATTATATATACACAGTAATAACATACACAGTACACTAGATCACAAACAGTAATATAACATAGAGTATGGAAACATGAGCCATCATTTATTTTATGCATGTGCAAATATTGCTAATAATATTACCTGCTTGAGCCAGTATTAGCTGTTTAACTATGCTAAACTTGTTTTCTTTTTCTTTTCTGAAATGATTCTTGAGCACACATTACTTCATGTTCCTCCAGCATCAGCACCACATCTTGCTTCCTTCCTTCTGCTGTTTCATTTCATCTGAGTGCTCTCAAGTACTTTGGCCCCATATTGATCTTTCTGTACTCTTTGCATCATATTGCTAGCATGGCATCTAAAATAACAGATGGGTATAGGTGTGTCTGTGGTAGGATGCGGCACTACAGTTTCTCCAAATGTTCTAACATTACTATGTGGCGATGTGGCAGTTACTATTGAATAAATAAGAGGCCTTTTCCTCTCCTCTTGAGGTGAAAGCATCTCGAGGTCAGCGTGAGCTCGCTGAAAGGGTCGCTATTATACGTGTAAATGCTTTAAATGTAATTCAGCCCGAGGTCAGAACTTTAAAAGTGCGACCAGCATGTTTTTTTTCTTCCACATCTTCCTTTTAATACATCAGAGTGTAAGCTGTGCATTTTAAAGGGTTTTAAAAGGTTCAGGAGTGAAGGTCATTCAGCAGACTTTGAGCAGGCCTCTCTAGTCCTCCTTCATTTCCAGCTCTTCACTGCTTTTGCCTGGGGAAAATACATGAAACTTTGATGGCCAAATTAGGTTGTTGCTCATCTTGCACCTTCCAGCTCATAGTATTGACAGCAGTGGTGAACTGCTGCAGACAGATAGCATCTCGACGATCGGACTGGGCCACTCCACCTCGCGGCCGCTGACAACATCAGAAGTGTTTTAACAGGGTTTTAATGGCCATCCTGCCCTGCTCCTGGGAGCTTTGAAAATAGCTCCTGTAAAAAAAAGGCTTTTCCAGTTGATAGAAGCTGACATGGCCTGCTTTTCCAGCCACCACATTGATGGGACTGATGCTGCTGGGCTTTTTAATTTTCTTCTTTTTTTTTTTTTTTGAAGACGGTGTCAGTTGCAAAGCTGTATAGTTTGAATAATAATTTTCAAGTAATGTACATGAGCACATTTGTCTCTTTTTTCATATTGTTATTCATCAAAAGGAAGAGTGAACCAGGACACCACCTCTGATAAAACCACAAAATCCATTAGGCAGAAAACTCGACTTGTTTACACTGGCTAGATCTTCTGCCTTGGGTTGTGGTTTAAAAATAAATAAATAAATAAATAAAAAAAGTGAGAACATAATGTTTCTGTGCATCAGACAAGCTGAATGCCTGTGCTGTCATGGCTTATGCTCCCCCTCTAGTGTCTCGTCCTTTGCTTGATTGGTCGGTCATTAAAGTGTGTGATGAGAGAGCTTGGGCAAGTGCCCCGAAGCACCCAGCGTTGACCCCCTTTCTGCTTCTCCCCATGCCCACTGCTTAGACTAGGCCTACGCATTGTGCTCCTGAATAGGGGCCCTGTGATTGTGGTCACACTCATTAGTGCAGTTTTGCGACACGTAGGCTCTGTGAATGGCTCGGCTTGTTGCAAAACAATGGCCGAGCCTGAAGGTGCGCCTGGGGCCTGGCTCCACGTTGACGCCCCTTAACATCTACGCTGCTCTTCTGGCTGTCGCTAAGCTGACCAAAGCTGGCTTGCTGCTTCTTTCTCTTCTGATCCTTTAGCCTGATTTCTTCCAGGACAGGAAGTTGGAAGAATAGAGGGTGAATAAGCTCTCGTCACATGGGACTGCACGTTTTAGAGAAGGTGATGGGTTACAGACAGGTTAAGCTGCCCAACCCAGCCTTTTTCCTCTACGTGTGTGGTGTTGTAATGTACGGCATAGTACCTTTCTCTTTGTGGCAGGTTTTGAAACCACTATTAAATATAAGTAATTATTCTATATATTGCTGATTTGCTAGCAATTACCATGGGGCTCTACACGCTACCTTGTCATCTTGTTCTTTAAGCTTTAAAAAACAGGACATAACATGGCCAATCTCATGGTAATGTTGAGTACTTACTTTTATCAGATTTTAAAAGAAAGGAACAGCTTTGCGTGTCGCTCTGAAAAAAGCTCTTGGAGGTGTGCCGGGGGCGGAGCTTAAGAGTCGCAAGCACACGCAGCTTTTGCACAGCGATCGTCTGCCAGCTGTGACATCGCTATTAATAAAGCAGGAGCAAAAACTTGATAGTCTTAAATGAACTACGGCTAGCGATCAGATCCAGCCATACATACTCGGACCCTGAGTCTGAAATTAAACATTAAAAACAACAGCAGCAACAACGACTACAGCACTACGTATCTATACAGTATAGTAAATACTGAACAAGGTTATCCTTTCCTCACATCCACAAACTTTTCAAATTCTTCGAAGATGCTTTCCTTAAGCATGTCCTGTGCAGCGCTTCCATAATCAAAAGAAGCATGTTGATGTCGCTCGGATTGCTCTGCGCGCGCTCTACAAGGAGAAATGCCCATATAAGGGATTCCGCCTTTCATGATGTCATGAAGGGCCATACTCAGGGAAAAAACTTTCCAAAATTTCAATGAAACTGGAATGAGTGTATTAGGCGCAGAAATGCGCAGTCATACGTCCAGATCTTTTTCTTTTTTCCACTGAGGCCATGTTTAGCATGAGAATCCAACTTTAACATTGTAAATACCTCAGAATGCATGCCAGCTTGTCTTTTTTTCCTTCATTCTTAAGCATGCAGTAAGTGAGTAGTTACACTCTTCAGTGTCATGCTTACTAATAAAACTAGAAGCATCATTATACTTTAACTGCTGCTTTATAATATTATTAAGTGACGTTTGTTTTATTGCAGTCACACACTAAGCATTTGAAGTAAACTCTTTTGATAAGTGATAAGCTATCAGATAAAATATATCACATCTAATTTCCTCCCACTGATGCCTATAAAAACAGTCAGGAATGAAAGCAATCATTGTGCTTTAGGCTGAAGCAAACAGCTCAAGCTCTAATGAAATTTTTGGCACTGACGAGGTTGGCATGTGGTCGCCAATCGAAGGGTGCTTTAGAGTCATTTCTCTGTGGAGGCGAATGTTGCTCTTCACCGTATCGGCCATCTTTCTCAATCACTTTCCCACTTTTGATCAGCGCAGAGGCCATCTGTGGCCTGAGCTGGAAGTCGAACACAGAAGGGCCGAGAGATGCTGGGGCTTTCATCTACACCTACCCTTCTTAACTGACATGCATTGTTTGACTAAGGGTCATCTTAAAAGCAGTCATGGCCGAGTAACCCGTGCTTTCAGCTCACCCTTTGGTCACGTTGATGAGACTGAAGGAAAACCTGCTTCACATCCACGGGAAACACAGACGTCTCTCAGACACTCTTGGTCTTCAGTGTTGACCCCGAGCCCTCTCACACTGATTACGCTTTGGATGAATACACACATTCAAGTCGGCACGTGTGTTAGTATCTGCGTCTGTGTTTACGTTTGCACCAATGCCTCGGGGAGGAAGGTAATGTTGCTTCCTCTGTTCTCAGCACATGGGCAGAGCTCACCCTTGCCTCCTTATCAAGCTGATTGGGTTAATTGCACATCCTTCCACCATGCCCTCATGTCCTGCCATCTGATTGACTCCCCCTTACGTGAGCCTTATAATAGCAACAGAATCAGGTCTTTATACCAACAACTTCCTCTCAGCCCCACAAGAATAAAAATTCCTTTTCGTTTGGGTGTTTATTGTGGAAAGTAATTGGATGCATTTTATTCAAACATCCTAAATACCACTGGGCCTTTTCACACTTTATTTATTTTTTTTCCCCCTAAAAGGTTGAGTGTCACCATAGCTGATTTAAAAACGTACAATTTAACATTTGACATGCCTCTTTGTTACTGCATACAATACTTGCCATTGCTCATGGTTAGGTGATCGACCTCCTCTTTTGACTTTCTGACTCTTCCAGCTTCCTGTGTTTCTTCCTGCAGCCCACTTTCTCACTCTTGGCCAGCTGGTCAGATGGCCTGGGAGAGAGCCAGCAGCCCCTCCGACTTCTCACATGCTTTTCATGCACAATATCACGCGTTGTAATGCCTTGACCTCTGCATTCATGTTTTACGAGCAACTCATTAACTACTTGAGCCCTGCTGCTCAAATTTATGGAAGCATAGCAAGACGGAACATGCTTTCAGTAAATTAAGTGGTCCACATTCAGAAGCCCATCAACATGGCGTGAGACAGATGAGAACGTGCTTGTGTGTTCTCGGGTGTGTGTGAGAAAATTGAGCCACACACCATGCAAGTCATACATTTTTAAGGTGCTTGGCTGTTCATATATAGACTTCTGAGAAAGCGCTAGTAGGGTTGTTTTTATTATTTTAGCTTAAGGATGATATAAGGGTATGCGTGTGTGTGCAGTCGCCCAATAACAATGTTAGTTTAATAATTGAATCAGGTGTGTGCAAGCAGTAAGTAATCAAACTTTGGGCTTGATAACACTTTAACAGGAGATAAATTAGTGCCCAATAAATGTTGAGGCATATGAAAACCTCAGATCATACCCTAAACAAGCTGTCAGGCTCCTCATTTAGTTGATCCGGTTGTCACCCCTGAAATGCGTTATTTCAGATAATCTTTGACTGACATTAAACAGATCTATAGTAGTTTTGCTTTCTGTCCTATGCACTTGTTTTAGTATGTGTAACTAAAAAGCATTGATTAGTTCTACTGGATCAAAGGATGGATCTCTGAACTATCTCAAGCACACGTCCTGTGCACTCCTACTCTGCTGTGCATGCACGAAACCTGACGACTACAACCGGTTCAAACGGTCAAGTCCAGTGCCAGAGATGGCCACCACTCACACCCAAGAGAAACACAAGCCTCCTCCTCTGGCAGCAGGACGAACTAGAGAAGGAGAGAGACAGGAGGAGACGGCCACCGGAAATCGCTGACTGGAGCAAGGCCAGCTAATGGCTTTCGCAGAACCCTGGTGCTCAGATAGCATGTCTTCTCCATTAGCAGGTTTTGTTCCGACGTGCTAAAGCTATGTCATTTTCTTCTCTTTTTTACTGGCCTTCTGGTGTCACTTTCAGCCAAGCAGGCTTCTCAGTGGCTTTGGAACTACCCCTCCTGGTTTTAAACTGCCTGTGACTCGACACTTGGATCCCACGTGACCTGTGTGTGTGTGTGTGTGTGTGTGTGTGTGTGTGTGTGTGTGTGTGTGTGTGTGTGTGTGTGTGTGTTTGCCCTGCACTGTGAGTGACATAACATTGGGATGAACCCAGGGAGCAGCCAGTGACTTTGATCAGGGCTTTGTCATCTCTATGAGATGAGGTGTTGAGAGGAATACACCAGGGCCAGCAGCACAGGTCCCCAGATTAAGAACGCCAGCAGGAAGGGTGGGGCGTGGGGCTCCCATTTGCTGCACAGAACTCTTTTAAAAAAGTGTTTTTAATAGAAGGAGAATAGTATAATATCAGTAGTACAGTTTTACCATCTAAGCTTAGTGCAATGCTGCCACCAGGTTTCAGGAGGAAGCTGTATTTTGTTTTTGTTTTTCTTCTTTTTGTTATAATTTGTTTTTTAACAGCGTTCCAAACCAAAAAGCATAACTGACCTCACATTACAGCGTAGCTGGGACTGTGGAAAGGTTTTTATTGAAAGAGAAATATTGTTCACCAGAGCTGTCCATCAAACAAATTGGAACTTATCAAAGCAAAACTCGATCATTTTTAAAACTCCTCTTTGCCTGATGAATCTGTAATATTTTGTGATTAACACGATTTAAAATGAAAACCGTTTTGAAAACTTTTGCCTGTACTGAGAAATCAGAAACCTTGTATGTGAAACTCTTATAACTGAAGTCTCAGAGCTTTCAATAAGCATTTATGTGAAACCCATATTTACCTCACTGTACTGTTCACTTTTTCACATTCACAGGCATACGAATTTGTGCCAGATGTCACTGTGTTTTTAACGTAGTCTGTGTAGCTTCAAGTAAACACAAAATGCCTCTGGTTGTGCATGAATGCAGCTAAACTATAGGGAGAAACAAATGTGAAAATCTGTCTCTTCAGATTAGAGTGTAATCATTGTAGTTTTGTTTATATGTGCATTGCCTTCTTAAGGGCTTTCAACACTGAACAAAATGATACCTAAATCTCTGTGGAACTGCTTACGTTTTAAATAGGACTCGAACTGAGTGCTTTATTAAAGACAGGTGCAATTGCAGGGTGAAGCGTTTAAGCCTGGTGATAAAACACACATGAACATGCCAGTGACATACATGTGTGGTGTGATACATGTGTCCAGGTTGAGTGATTGATAGCTAGACCTTTTCTGGTTGGATTAGTTTTAGATTCTTGAAATAAAATTATTTCTAACATTTTCAGTAATCATATAGAAATCAAAAAGCTACAGCTTTTAGCAATTTAAAAAAAAAAAAATAACCAGTAAATCATTCAATTAAAGTATAATCAGTTTAAAACAGGGGTCATTATAACTTGACTGATGGAAATCTATGTAAAAGATAGAGTATGATATGTAAGACATATCATAAAAAAAAAAATCATCATATATCATATAAAAAATATATGGTGTCCTTGTGTATGTGTACATGCTTGGGTTTTTATTATAGGTCTAAACAGCTTTTCCGTTTTTTTTTTCCCCTCTTAGTCCAGGGAAATGATTCTAAACCCTTTTTTGGGATAATTGCCTGTATATCACTGATGCAGTAGATGACGTTTACACTGGAATGCTGCTTTAGGATTATTTAGTTAAATGCAGCCTTTAACACAACATTTTGTTGGTAAGCTTGCTGTTATGTCATTCTTTCTTCTTTTCCTCTCAGAGCACCTAGTCTATATTCAGAAGGTACATGCCAGGTAGTATGAAGTCAACAGGAGTCTGTAAATGTTATCACATGTTCAGTGCTGATGTACAAGTTCATATTTGTTTGTTCCTCCTCTAGAAAAAGAAAAAAAAAGTAAACTGTGGGCTATCATTTCATATACCTCATGATTTGTGTGTTTATTTATTTGAGGACAGTTTGGAGAGGGATTAGTTACATGTGAGTATGAAGTGTGGATGAGAAGGACTCTGTGTGTGTGTGTGTGTGTGTGTGTGTGTGTGTGTGTGTGTGTGTGTGTGTGTGTGTGGTTGTGTGCTTACTTGGGTACACTTCCATGTGTTCGTGCTTGCTTGTGTTTCTGGGAGCTGGGCCCAGTCCTCAGCGAGAGACTGTGATGTGTGTGCGGAAGAGTGAGGGATAAAAGGAGACGAGTAGGGGTCCCCACGCACATGCACACACACACACACACACACACACACGCACGCACTCAAACACACATACCACCCCCTCGCCAACCCAGCGTCCAGACAGCATGTGTGTCTGCCCCCTTCCCAACAGCTCGGCAACCAAACCGCCTTGACCTCGTCACCTTTCAACTTTACTTGAACTTCAGAGGAGAGGTTGTAGAGACGTGTGCAGGACAGGAAACTTTGTACTTTGTGACAGTTGTCTTTTCTATTAAGAACAAAAGTTTTATCAAATAAAATAAAATTATATGTCTAAAAAATATTTTATAGTTTTATAGTTACAATCTGAGTTCCCTCAGGAACGTATTAAGTGGTAGACTGCAAGTTTGTTTAGTGTCTGCCTTGCACTTTGAGTGCATTTTTTAAACTTGAAACACAATAATGCCAGGGGTATATAAAAAAAAAATAAAATTAGAGTTAGTACAGTGTCACTGTGGCTACACGCTCCGTATCGGTAATAAGATTTGTTGTGCGCATTCATGATAAAGCGAAACAATCCACGGTGCCAGCGTTAGCCGCTAACCAGGAAGTGACTAGCAGCTAACGCTAGTGCTATGGATGCTTTAGCATTTTATCTCCAGCTTCCACATATCAAGGGAGTGAATGAATGAAGGATGGAGGGAATGCAGACATTTGTTTAAGTGTGCTGAAATAATTAGAACAGTTAAGTAGATCATCTCTTTAGAAAATGTAATATTAAATGTAAAGCACACACAAACACACACACACACACACACACACACACACACACACACACACAGCTTTAGAGTGGACATTCATATCCACACACTAACCAAATAGAGTCTAACAAATGCAAACTATTTAATTATATTTTTCTATTTATATAATTGTATTTAATCAATTTAATAATTACTCAATTCAATCAATATAATAAAAAAGTGTGCTAAATTAATATAATGTATTCTATTTTATTTTTATGAAATATAAAATATTATTTTATATATTATTTACCCAAGGAGGCATTTTATTATAAAATTTATTTAAAAAGGTAAACTGTTTATGTTGTGAAATATCAATAATAATAAACTGCATTAATAAATAAATATAATGACAAGAAATGTTATGTTTTGCATTTCTTTTCCCTAACCGTACCGAAATGTAACCGAACCGTGACTTAAAACCAAGTGTACCGTTACACGCCTAATATATATCTTTTGGGGTTTTTTGCAGCATTAAATCGTTAGTAATCAAGCCATTCCATTTTACATACTCGTGTTTGAGTGAAGCTATGACCCCTGGAGTCTGGGAGAATAAGAGAGATCCTTCATGCTAATATAAAAGAGAAGATTCTTTTCATGCAGTAAAGAGTTATTGAAATTCACTGCATTGTATTTAAGGTATTTATTGTGCATACAGTGAGCACATTTGTGAAAAGGTATTGCATTAATGTTCAAATGTATAAGCATGGTTTTAGAGTTTATTATTTGTGTGTGTGTGTGTGTGTGTGTGTGTGTGTGTGTGTGTGTGTGTGTGTGTGTGTGTGTGTGTGTGTGTGAGTGAGTGTGAAAAAAAGAGAGAGAGAGTGTGAGGGAGGCTGGTCAGTCAGGCGTAAGTGTTATGAGGTGGCAGGCTAGGTGCATTATTCTTGGATTGGAGGTCTGTAAGGCGCTAGAGCTGTTTTCTTCCTCTTGTACCATTAACAGACTGTACTGCACTCTTGCCTTGGGCATCGCTACCAGGAAACTATGCTCTTATCATTAACTACTATACATAAGAGGTAGAAAGAGAAAGAGCATGTGTATTTCCATTTCCAGAAAGTGCTCTACAGAATGATATGGTCAGGAATTCATATAGCAGAACTCAATCTCTCTCTCTCTCTCTCTCTCTCTCTCTCTCTCTCTCTCTCTCTCTCTCAGCAGAACTGTCAACCTTTATGTCTTATTTCTCTCTCCATAAAAAATGCCAAATGTACCACAAATCACTAAAATAGAGCATTAAAAGTTGTGTATATGCAGGGTTTTATGTTAACCACCAGGCATACGAGGGGGAAAAATGCTGTCTGTTTTAGTTAAGATATAGACACTTAGACACTATGTGCACTATGTGAACTGCTGTATGTAACATCTGTTTTAATGCTACCTGTATAAGGAGTAAAATGAGTTCTCTGGAGATTGTGGGGTGGTGGCTTCATTTCCTGTGTAATACTGGTAACACTGGTCAGTGACAATAGCTGTAATGGAGACACATTATTGATTTACCTCTTTCCAAGATATTTTATTTTATGGTAGGAGGCAGAATAATAGGCAATTGATCACTTTTCAAACAGATTTTGGGAGAGCCTATCACATGCTGTCCTGCTGAAAAACAAGTCATTTTGTTCAGAATTATACTTGTCGGAGTCGAGATTATGAGCAATCATAGGCTTTCTAGCTTCACCCATAGCTACATATTGAAGATACACAGACAAACTATTAATTAGATAAACTTGTTATTTAAAAGTATATCTAATTCAGCACAAGCTGTTGATTATAGTATGACAAATGTGGGATATCTATTAAAATATTGAGATATCTATAAGCTAATGTATAACATAAAGAATATTATAAACCAGGGGTGTTCGATATTGGCAAAAAATAATATCTCAGTATTAAAAATTTGAATATATTTTGCTGAGTGTGCTATTCTGCTGATACATTAAGGATTACCTTGGACCGCTGACTCCTAAAATGGTTTGATATTCTTTATATTCTATGTGGTGTTCAGTTCACAGCAGTGAAGAGAGATTAATCTTTTCCAAGTTTAAATAGATTTTTTTTTTTTACCTTTCATGGCCATTATTTTCCTTATATATCCATTTTTTCTGAAAGTGTGCATCATCTTTTGAGTCAGATTCTTAGTTTTATTATTCTAATTGACATTTTTTAAAAGATATTTTGGCTGTTACCAGGCAAATTAAATCAGTATTTTATAACATCATAATATAATATGAATATAATATCATATACATTTTATAATATATTTTAATAGCTGATTTTGGGAGAAAAAATGGCACCTATCCTGTGATATTGATTAACTATATGAAATTACATAAATGTACATATTTTCAGACCCCATATCTTGAATTTTGTGACCATTCCACATGCATTTTGATAGACTAAATCATGCAGGTAATGAGCGCACTCTAAATGTGCAAGAGTTTAATCTATTAGACCTCATCAATGTTTGCCTGCGCTCTGAAGGTGTGTTTTGTTTGGGTTTTGCGATATACGCAAATAATGTCAAATCGCGTATCGTTAAAACAGCAAATACGATATTATTATAACAAATCCATTGACAAATCCAATGGGGATTTTTTTTTAAATAATGTTTTAAGATTTCCAGTAGAGTGAGAGACCAAAGAAACCTTAAAGCTGATATATGGAACTCCAAAAGTGTGTATAGGAGTAGATCCCAATAGGCTAAGACAGACCACACCTCATTTCTCATCAGGACACATAAGCATTAACCTGTCTCCCTCCATCTGTCCATGTTCCTGTGTGTGTGCACACAGTGTGTACTTTTTCACGGAAATAACTATGGCCTTCCTGGTAGTGGCGCGTCGGAGTCTGGGAGAGGTGTCCAGATTAAGCTGGATCAGTAGCCTTTTCTAAGCTCTTAGCAGCAGTAGAATCAGGTTGGGTGATACCAAAGAATTCAACGCAGCAGATTATTCCTCTGAGTAATATTGTCAGGAAAAGTCCCAGAGCGAAATGTGAGCTGCAAAGGGGAACTTCAAACACAGCAGCTGTTGAGCATGGCAGGTCAGCCGACGGTCATGAGCTGGCGTGAATGCTTGGGTCTCATCAGCACACTTTCACCCTCTTATAACCTCATAACCCTGTCCATGTATTTACCATTCTCTCCATCATCAACATGGAGAACCAATCTTTTTTTAGACCCGAGGAGCTGGGGTAAATCGACGGAGGGAGATGAAGACATCAGCAGGGGCAGGCGGAGAAGTGGTGAAAGGTGGGCAGCACTTGTTTTGGCATGTGGCTCTGAGAGCTTGCCGTGTCTTTGGGGAGAGCTGTGTGTCAGCATATGCTGGGGTGGTTCTGAGTTTGGAGGTCAGGGGTTGCCCGTGACACAGGGGCCACCTGTAGACACTGCGTGTGTGGGCCAACAATGCTTTTTGCCAGGGAAGTTGAAGCTCTGATTTACCTTTCTGATCTGATTGCTGAGGGAACCAGACATGATGGTCACACAGGGGGAGCTAGATTTTTCAGATTTAGCAAATACAGTGTGTGTGTGTGTGTGTGTGTGTGTGTGTGTGTGTGTGTGTGTAAAGATAGGGAAGAGCTGCTGAACTGGACACCATGGTGGTAACCTTATCCTTCCCTGCTCCTCCCACAGGCCTCTCCTAAATCAGAGCTTATGCTGCAGGCGGCTGCGTAGCCCCAGGCACTGTGCACTCTCTGCCTCATCCGCTATTAGCACAGTGACAAAGTGTGTGTGTTTGTGACAGAGACAGTATAACCTCCTCGGTGGAAATCTTGGCCCCTTTGCCCCGGCATCTCCTCCTCTGAATTCTCCACGGTGGATGACATTCATAGCTGTAGGCAGCTTGGCCTACTGCGTAGTGGTTACACAGAGATGCCATTTTTTTTACACACACTGAGATTAAGAGCTTGGAATGTTACATTTGATTAAAATCTTTTTTTTTTTTTTTTTTTTTTTTTTTTTTGGTGAGAGCTTTAGCTTGTGTAGGTAATCTGCAAAAGGGTGACAAGAATATGCAAAAACTAAATATTAAAACAGCTGGGCAAGAAGCTATCAGATGTCCTTCGAAAGCTAGTCTGCGCAAAACATTACCAAGGCCTGGGGACGCATCGAGACGTTTAGAGGGCAAACTTTTTTCTCTCTGTCTGCTTTGGAGTCTTCTCGCTCTTTCATGTCCATCCAGAGAGTTGGCCTGTCCACTCTTCTTATCCATCCACCATCTGGGCTTCTCTATCTTTCCTCTTTTGCTTTTGCACTCCAGTTGAATATAGGAAGCTGTTGGGAGGAAAACAGAGCACAATATCTTCACTTACATTCCAAACAATTATCTGTGTGACTGAGATGGGACACTGTTCCCTTTTGTTCCCTCTTTGATTTACTACAACCATGCCTTAGCACAAGTGTGTGTTCTGGAAGACTTGATATTAAATTATAAATATATTGTGCTGATGCGTGCTTGACCTGAAGCCCAGTAGACTTTTAAATGCGGCTAATGAGACTTGTTTCACTTAAATCTAAGATCTATTTCGACCTTGCAAATCTGTCTGTGGTCACTGTTTTTTATCTGGGTGACTTTCTGGCTAGACTCTAAGACAGAAGTTCGAGAAGATTACACATTCTCATTGTTTCCCCCCACAAAAGCTTATTGTAAAAGTATTTGATGGATTGGAAAGGAGATTCAGGCCCAGATCAAGCGCCCTCACTTTTCTCCCAACTAGAGGCCAGCTGGCTGTTACCTTAGTTTACAATTAAGGCTCACCTACTTAATCCCTCACAGAAGGATTGAATTTGTGTGACAAATCCTGGGGTCACAGTGCAGCAGGATGTGTGAAGTGCTGTTTCTCACTGGCTCCTCAAAGACTGCCAGACATAAGCTTTTTTTCTTGACTCCTGGGTAATTGGATTCACAGCCTCTGTCTTTTCTTTCTTTTCAAATTAAAATCCTCATCCTTGTGCTTACTCAGGTAGAATGCAACATTTAGGCTCATGCTCTGATGGATTAGAAGTGACTGCCTTAATGAGAATATGAGACTGAACTTGTGCCCCGTTGGTCATCTGGTTTTAGGGTCAGTCTGTTCACCAATCTGACTGTGGTAGCAGGGGGTGCTGTCCATTCAAAAGCCCCCACATCAGAGCTGAGTGTGTTTGGACAAGTTGGCAGTTCTGGACACTTATGACTTCGCTGGTATTATATCAGACAAGTCCTCATGTCCTTGAGGCTGCAAAGAGTGGGAAGTCTGCCTGCCCGCCGCATCAGCATGACTATCTGCATTTGTATTTACACAGTGGTTCATGGCATTTGGCAGCAAACCATATGCTCTGGTGTGTGTGGGTGTGTGTGTGTGTGTGTGTATGTATATACACACCGGACCTGAACCCAATCGAGATGGTTTAGGGGTGAGCTGGACCGCAGAGTGAAGGCAAAAGGGCCAACAAGTGCCAAGCATCTCTCGGGGAACTCCTTCAAGACTGTTGGAAGACCATTTCAGGTGACTACCTCTTGAAGCTCATCAAGAGAATGCCAAGAGTGTGCAAAGCAGTAATCAAAGCAAAAGGTGGCTACTTTGAAGAACCTAGAATATGACATTTTTCAGTTGTTTCACACTTTTTTGGTTTTTTTTGTTATAATTCCATATATAATTCCACGTGTTAATTCATAGTTTTAATGCCTTCAGTTTGAATCTACAATTTTCATAGTCATGAAAATAAAGAAAACTCTTTGAATGAGAAGGTGTGTCCAAACTTTTGGTCTGTATATATATATATATACATTTTTTTATTTTTTATTTTCTCTGACCTCCCTGTCATGGAGAGGAATAAATCCTTCTGATAGGATTTAAGGTCTGGGCTGCAGTTATGGTGGTAGTCACATGTCACACTATTTGACGACCAAGGACAAACTGTAAAACATTGTTTTACAGGTGTATTCTTTGTTATGTAATGCTGTGCTAATAACAGAGGCAACAAAAGCTAATTTGGCCTCATAACTCTACGTATCTTTCAGTAGAAAATAATTTTTCTTTCTTTATCCCTTCCCTATGAATTGCCTTTGCTTTTCAGAGCTGTCCTCCTCTGCTTTTCAGCTCGTGGATGTGTGGACCACCTAACCAGCTCCATTTGCTCAGATTTATTTAGAGGGGTTTAACCTGGCAGCCTCTGTAAAACAGACATCCTTTAAAGGCTGCCGAGGCACGTTGCTCCCCTTAAAAGCCAGGCCTGTACTGGTGCATCAGAAAACAAGAGCCGAACACTGATAGCCAGCGCCATTAGACACAGCCTCATAAAGAAGCCTTGGCTTTAGAGGCACTCTGAAGATAATTGTGCAATTAGCAAGGAAGATTGTAGAGTGCTTTGATCAGGCAGCAGCATGCAACTCATCAAGATATCATAGCACAGTTTCCAGCACAGGCAGATGGACACACACACACACACAGACACACACACTCTGCTTTAGAGTGGACATTCGTATCCATGTTGTGTGCTTATTTCAGTGGGGGGGAAGGGGTCAAAAAGAGTACTTAGAGCCCAGCAATAATAAAAATTGCTTCTTTCATCTGCTGCTTTCAGAGTCATATTACTAAGCAATAATACAACTTTGTTTAGAGTTTATGTCACTGATGAGTGCCAACTGCTCTACAAACTAGTCATTCACACAGAGAGTTTTTTTTTTCCAATAAAGAGAAAGTGTCAAGAAAATTCTGTAGAGTTTAAAATACTGAGACTGTGATATCCAGAAGTAGCTTTGAAGGAGTAGATAGGTTTGTCCATCCAGATCTACTTGCGAAGGAAGGAAAGTCGGAATGACTGTTATGAAAAGTCAGTGTATATAGGAAATAGCACTTAGCAGGGTCTATGTGTATGAGTGCCAGGCCAGGAAGCGGAGCTCACATCCAAAAACACCACCCTCTCATTTTCTCTGGCCATGTGGACCATAGGGAGCAGTATGACTTCAGGGATGCTGGAATGGCCAGTTTGGTAATTCTCTCACCTCCCTGGCTTTTCACATAACCCAGGCCTCAGATGGGAGGAGAGGATGCATGCAGCGCTGGGTGCAGAGATCACTGAGAATGTCCAAAATAGCACAGGGTAAATATGACAGCATGGGAACCAAATATGAGTCCTGGCCCCTCCCAACGTCACATTTAGCCTCGTCTTGTTGGGGTTAGGACATGCCATTGCTCACAATGAGAGATGAATGCCCCACTGAACAAATAACACCCGGTCTTAGTCTTCTCTGTCCATTCAGCGATGCCCACCGTGTCGCCTCTACTCGAATAAACTCTATAGTGTGATGAGCAAGAGGTCGATAAAGTTAATTTGAGTCAGGTAGACTTAATTGCACAAGTAATCAACCAAATAATTCAGCTGTAAAATTTGAATGTTATCTGGAACAGTATCTTTCAAATCTAAGTGTTTTGGTATACTGCTGTTCTTGATGTAAATCACATGCAGAATTCCTCATTTCTTCAGCAGTTAAACTTTAAAAGTTTAAAAACAAATTTTATTTTATGGATCTTGGCAAATCCATCTAACATGTGAAGTCTCATTGTTGGTATATCTGTTGTCTCAAAATGTAACCTCATCCATGTGTTTTACGTTTTGGTGTCTGCTGATTCTCCATATGGTTCCTTCACGCTGCCATTATGTACACAATGCAGCTTTGAAGCTGTCAGAATTTGAACTGCAGGGCCAGAGGAACACACTACACTTAAGAGAAACCTCGACAGCTGCTCCTAGGCCTTGGTGAAAAATGCTCAGGGTGTTGTCAGTTCCATTGGAGAGTCACTCAGATGTGGTAGCTGTATACTTCGCACTCGTTCTCAATTTGCTTTGATGCCCTGGCATTTGTTTTCATGGGCATGTTGTGAAGACACTTTTAGTGAGGAATAGTGGTGCAACGAATCACAAAATTCACGATTCAGATCACTGTACGGTTTATGAGTCACGGATCGGGTCATTTTTTGGATCAGCAAAAAAAAGGCAGGAGACAAATATAATTTGCTTTCCATTTATTACTTATAAAAGTTGCAGCAAGAAAATGCTCCCATATATGCTCCCATATATATTTTAATGATGTGGAAGGCTTTTTAAGTTGATTAACATGTCTTGTTCACGTGATCACGTAACTATGTATTGACTGCTTAGTTATGAAATTACTTAAAAAGCAATATCAGCAGGAAATCTTTTGTCTATCGCACAAAAAAAACATGATTAATCCTCAAAAAACGAGCAACTAATCCGCGGGTCACACGCTTGCCGAGCCGTTAGTACGGATCACGGATCGACTGCGATCTGTTGCACCCCTAGTGAAGACACAGTTTTCTAACAGCAGTTGTGTCACTGTGGGAACAATTGTTTGGTCAAACAAACATCCCAGTAATACACAGAAGCACAAGTCTGTGTGTTCACTCTACATGGCTGTATCGAAACTGATTAAACACCTTAATTCAATCACCTTACCGTTTCTGGCACCTCGACGGCTCGCTTGTAGTTCCACAACCAGATTGTATTTTTTGTGTGTGGCAGCCCATCACAAGCCATCACTGGAGAGATGTGTGATGAAAAGCCTAGAGTGACACACTCACCACATACACATAGAGATACAGCCAACTGCCAAAGTGTGTCAGTTCTGATGCCTCTTTTGATTAAAAAAGCATGGAACTCAGCATGACCTTATTTACATCTTTCATCTCTTCAGTGCAGGTCAGCTCACTACAGTGGCTCTCACTGTCTGACCAGAACACACCTCCTTGGACACACATTCAGTGCCCACACAACACTACATTGTGGCTGAGCTGCCTCTGCCATGAATGCAGCCATTATTTATGAAACGAAAGCACTTGTGACACCTTGGTTAGTCACTGAGGCGGTATACAAGAGGTGTCTTCACTGCTCTTCTCACATGAACACCCTCTGATGCCACACTGACTGCATCATTGCTTGCCCCCATTCTCAGGGTGTCGTACTGCGTAATTATATTCACACACTCACCACTAGCACGGGGCGGGGGCATCGTGCACATCAGCACATACCTTAACAAAGGCCTCTGGACATGGTGCCTCATTAATTTGATTTGCTAAGAGCGGTGATGCTGCAGGCACGCTGCTACCGATGGGTTTGAAAGAGATGAGCCTGCATTTCACAGCCTCTTATTCTCTCGTTCCAAGCAAAGAGGCCAACACACAGGCTGTCAGAGCTTAGCATCTAATCACATCATCTGAGTATGACTACTTGATCCTATAATGCTGTGCGTCTGAAAGTCTCAAGACTTCATCTCAGAGCTTGGGAACAGGCAATCCAAGCCATAGTAGGCTGCAATCTGTCTTGATGGAGAAGGGCACAGGCCTGGGAACCGCTATCAATGTGGTCCAGGACAGCCATTATAGTATGAAGGGGTGGGAAAGAAAGACTCAATGTTCTGCCAGGCTGCCATCCCATGGGACTTTTAGACACTGTTACACTCAGTAGTGGCCGGATCTCTTCCTGCCATAAGGGTCAGGCTCTCTCTGCAACTTCCCACCAACCCAGCAGGGCCTTACACACAGCAGCAGGTTAAAATTAGGCTCCTTGGCCTAAGTCTCCCTGCTTTCACTCTCCCAAAAATCCCGTGCTGCCTTGAGAACCAGAAAGCACGGCAAAGCAGGCGATTTTCACACAGTAACTCTTCCCTTCCTGAGATACTATTCATTTCTCTTACCCCCCTCCCATTACAGAGTGGAGGATGAGAGGGCTTTTGGGGAGCAGAGCTCAGCACTGAACTCTACGTGAACTTCCCTGCCGCTCACCGACTCTCACTTTATTATGTCGCCAATTTCATTTTAAAAAGCTGAATCACACGCCGATCCCCCGCCGAAAACAATTAAAACGCAGCAGGAGCCACCTGCAGGAGATTTCTCCCCTGTCCTCTGCTCAGACAACCAGATGCAAAAAGAGACAACCTGAGGGTTATAACAATGTTTATTCTCTCTTTTTTTTGTCTTCCCTGATCACGCTATCTTCTGTTAGTCATACAAAATGGTTTACAGGTACGCTGGTCGCAGCTTACCAGAAACGGCTGGCTAACTAGGGATAATATAAAAAAAAAAAACCTTCTAAACTCCTGTTGAATGCATGTTATGTAGAAGAGAACTGTTCTGTACTGATGCTATGCAAGGCTTGAGCTAGACCACAGTTTTGGTGTCTCATAACAACACTTACCTCTGCCCGAGAAAGAGGAGCTTCTGCAGGAGCTCCGAGCCGTTAATCCAAACAAGTGCAGTCACTAATGCACGCACATGCGCCCAAATAAAGTGAGTGCTTGGCCACAAGTGCGGAGGCCTGGCATAAGTGCTATTGACTCAGGGCGGCTCAGGCCGCTGCCGAGCTTCCAGTAAAAAGGTGTGTGGAGGATCGATGGGTGTGAGGCCTGCCTGCACGTACATGTTTAGACGCGTCTGAGGAGCTAATGGCTGCCAAAGCTTGGACACACTAGCCTAATGGAGATTGATGGCTCCAGACCTCGTTAGAGCAAGCCCAATAGGCTAGTGTTAATGTAGCACTGCCTGTGTGAAGCTGCCCTGGTTTCAAGACACACTGCAGGACTGGACCCATGAAAGTTTATTAATGAGTCTGTATTTATCAACAGGCTTATGGTAAAGCCATAACTGTAACTAATTTAATGCTAAATGATATTATTTACTAAAGTATTGTGTGTTTCCTCTACATAACTGTCTTGGACTGTGTTCGTGCCAGATGAGGCTTAGAGAGCTGGACTCCAGAGCATGCGAATGACGCTAAGTGTATTAAGATGTCTGTGTATCTTCTGATGAATGAAGAATGAGGCATGCCATATCAGCAAGTGTCAAAGCCAGCAGAAAAACAAGCAGACAGCACACCCTTCTCACATTCATCAAGCTACATTTCACAGTCTCCTCAAGAAGGATGACCAGAGCCGGCTGTCAGCGGGCAATTTGTGTCTCCTCTGCCCTCTCCCACATGGGAGTGACAATTATTAACACTGTGAAATGGTGTTTTCGGTATCTTTTCTTGAGTTACCCTTGTAATATGAAATAGATAATAGATAAGGTTTTGATCATTCTTAAAGCTCTGCATAATTAGCATAATTACATTACACTGTGTGCATATGTGTTTGTGCATAAGAGTATGGCTGTGTTGTTGATGCAATCATTTCTCTGGTGCAGTGCTGGAGGGCAGGGGGCTCTGTGTGTGTGTGTGTGTGTGTGTGTGTGTGTGTGTGTGTGTGTGTGTGTGTGTGAAGCTGATCTGAGCAATGTGTCCTGGGCTGGTGCTGGGCTGTGAGGAGGACGCCAGGCTGTCTCCAGGCTTGGAGGCCCTCCCCAAAAGAGGAAGAGCGCTTCATAAATCAGACCAGATTAGAGGGGCCGCTGGGCCGTGCTCCGCACGCTGCACTGCTTAATGTCAGAGCCCAACCAATGGCTTAAACATCTCTCTCTCCTCTCTCTCTCACACACACACTGACTTGCCTTACTTCCTCTTTTTCACGCTCTTCATCTATTCTTGTCTGTCCGTTTTGCACTCCTAAACTTTACCCATCCCCTGTTCTTCACCGTTTTACATGAGCATATAATAAAACTAGAAGAAAATGTTTTAAGGATAAGAGAAAGAGAGAACAAATCTAACAAGCAAAAGGATGAGACTTACAAAGTAGCTGTTCTGTTACATGGCTGAGACAAATCAGAGCCTGCAAAGAGACAGATAGCAGTTCTGCTCACACTCACACTGGCTGAACAAAGGAGCCTGCATGTCATTTCTGCTCTCGTGGAAAAACATTGTCACAACACACACTCTCAAATGCTCTCTCTCGCTTGCACTTTCTATCACACACGCATTAGTGCTCGGCCGGCCTCTGTTTTCGTCTCACACGCAGTTCCCTCACGTTCATGCTCTCCATCAAGCTAAAAGATTTTCAAGGTCATAATGAAAAGCACAAGTGTCAGGTCTTGTGCATGCTTTGTAATTAGCTATTGTGGTTTCTTTCCCTTGAACCACTACAGGGAAGAATTTTTTTTTGCCTGATGATCATACATTTGTTTTAAAAATGAGAACATCCGTTTTATTTTGTGGTGTCCAGTAACCAAGCTGAGCGAATCTGCTCTGTGCATGTTATGTAATAGACTAACAACTGAAATGCTTGAAGCCAGAGTGCCCTGTCACAGTTCCGGATATCGTCATTGTAAGATGTTCTGGACATGAGCTCATTTTTATCTGCAAATTAGTCATGTGTTTTTGCCGCTTTAAACAAGAGAGTGTGCTGTGGCGTGATTTGCATGTGAAATGCGTTTTATAGAGTCAAATCCAAACATAAGGGCAGGGATCAGAACAGATCAGAGGGAAAATGTTATGGGAATCCTTTGTGCAACTGAAACACTTTTACTGCGATTTTGTATTCAATTTGACTGAGAATTAGAAAGAAATTCGGTTTCTGTCGTAGTCCTCAGTCATAAGAAGAGAGAATGTTCTTTTTTTGCATTGGGTCATGAGGATCGCTGCTCCACATAATTTTCCAGCAATCTAAAACTCTTGACATAAAGTAATGGTTTTCATGTTATTCTTTCCTATTTTGGGTACGAAAACCAGATGGTATTATAGTGCTGGCTCTCTAGCGTTTTCGCTCCATATTTTATTTGTAATTGTATTTTGACAACTTTTTCCTTCACAATCCAATTATAGTTTCCAATCCTGTCATAATTATAGCTCATATTGTAATAAAAAAGTGCTTCGCATCTTTGACAGAAAACCAGAGGAAATGTGAATGTGAATGCAGGCCAAGACAAGCACCAGGAGCGGTAACCTCATGTCTCTGCTGTCAGATACTTGTCGGCCATTATACACAGCCAAAGCTTTTTTTTTTTCCTTCTTCTTCTTTTTTTTTGTGCAGTCTGCGTGTTCTGCTGAGTGAAGCCTCTGTCTCTCTCACATGCTTTCCTTCTTGACTGCTTGAGCTTGTAGTGATTGTGGTGTAGTTATCACAATATACTCTCTGAAGGGCCATGGGAACAGCACATAGAGAAAAGTCACAAAGTAGAGAATCATTGAAATATTCAGTCCTAACACCCTCCCACTCTTTATTTGGTCACAGGGAAAGTATCGATCCTCATCTTCCCAAAGTTATTTATAATTGAAGATAAACAAGGAATGCGCATATGCCTGGGAGATGAGTGAACTGGGGGAGCTTTGATTGGCTGTTTTTTCTTTTCTTCTCTTTTTTTTTTAAAGTCTTAAAGGAAGTTCTGAAAGGGGAGGGAGTTTCATTAGTAGACAAGAAAAAACGCAACAAGCTTGACACCAGCCTGCGTAACGTGGGAATGGCTGTGTTTGCATCAAGAACGTAACGCATCCTATTATTATCCCGGTCTGTGTGACAACTCTGACCAGAGCTGCCCTTACACACACTGAGCTGTCTGAGGAAAACAGAACTTCGGCTGTCCATATACACACACCAAGGCCAGGCCATTCCCAAAACCTACAGCCTTTATGGGAAAAGTTAAATATAGCCTTTTGACAGCCAAGGAATACAGAATAATCAGTGTAGCTGTCTCATTTTAGCATGGTCTGGCTAATCCGTGGAAGCAATTTCAGCCACTTGGTTGAAGGTGAAGAGGAAACATTGGCATCAGTGTTGGTTCAGTTCTGGGAATTTGATGCCAGATTTGATTAGTCAGATACATTAATCACCTTCTTCAAACATTTTTTTTTAAACATCCTCTCCAATGTCCAAAACACATTCTATACCAATGTACACAGATCATCTTCGAACAGTTCAAGAATAAAGTTCAAATGTCTATTCTAAATTTCTATTCTAAAAAACTGTGAATAAATGCGTGACGGTGTGTGTTTGGTTCCCTGCAATGGACTGGCATCCAATCCATAGTGTAGTCCAGCCTCTGTTGAAAACTAATTGGATTATAACTTTTGACTGAGGACATGTTCAAATGCTTGGTGATCCCATGATACTGTAAGGTTAACAGGAGCTCTCAGTGGCTGTCAACGGGACTTCTACTTCTAATCGTTAACTTTCTCAAGCGTAGAACTAATCTTCTCTGTTACTTTTCTTTCGTCAGCAGTCAAAGCGAATGACTTTGTTCAGAGCTCCATGTGTAAGTTGGTAGAAGCTCTGACGATATATGCCATTTTTGGGTGCTTTGACACACAGGTAGCTTGCTGTTATCACCTGTAAGCCAGGTTTAGTGGCACTGACTCTCGTGCTGCATGAACTAAAACCATCACCATGTGTAGAATTACGACAATTAGCCCAGTGATTTGTGTGGGAAAGAGGCCCAGGGCAGTAGACCACCCAAAAACTACCCCTGGCGTGAGAGCTTAGCATTTCTTGGCCAAGTTGTAATTTAGTAATACGTGTTTTCTCTCAATGTATAAACATATTAGGCTTTTTATTTCCTACATCGCTATGCATTTCTGGCTGTAACATTTTCAAGAGAAATGGGGAACGTTTGTACAGCAAATGTTTCAGTGTACCAAAGACACACAGCTCTTGTTCTTTGCTTTGTATGACTGAAGTCAAGATGCTTCTGGATTTAGTAAACAGATGACATAAAACAGGCAGAACATTTGAGCTGTTCAGAGGAGAAAAGCACCAAGGAGAGGGGAGCCAGGCAAGGAGTCCCAACTAGACGATTCCTCTATCTTACTCCTATATATCTGACACGTCATCAGTTCACACTGTTTCCTAAACCTTGCTGCTGCAGTTTGTTTGCACAAAGTCCATGAATGGAGTTTCCATTGGATCTTTGTACTTTAGGAATCTCTTTCACTCAGCTCTATGTCAAGCTCTAAGATGATAATCGTCCCTTTGCAATACACCCAAATATGAGACATTACACCTCATAACCAATCTGTGTTATACTGAAGGAAGAAAGGCATACAGACCTTTGAATTGTGGCCATCATTTCTCTATTAGATGAACTGGCTCAATAACAAGTGTTATTATGAGGTTTGCTTTACTTTTTCCAGTAACCCCAAAGCAAATTATATTGGGTCTTACTTTTGGAGTTAACATTTATTTAGACAAAAAAAAAACCTGACCTTTGAATACAATTTGGTCTTTGTTTTATATTGGCCGAGCTGGACACTTGGACTGTTTCATAATGATTCTTGCATACCCTTAATGAGATCAATAAATTATGAATTTTGAAGGCGTACAATGCTATATAAAACATAGAGAATCATTACCGTGTATATTTTGGCATCTCCTTCAGTAGTTCTAGACCTGAGAGACTATCCATTCATTATTTCAGATCTGGATGTAAGGGACTGTAAAGGACTTTTACCTTCACCATCATAACTAAATCTTTCTCATCCAGCCGGCTTGTGCTCTCTAGGATTGCTAGTAACTATTTGGCTTTGAAGTCTGGCGTGGGGAATTTGTGGTATTCCGAGTTGAGGTTTGAAAAAACATCTTGTATCAGTGTTCATTGTGTCTTAAAGTATATAAACATCCCCTGAAGTAATAAGGAGTATTTAGAGGAGAATCAATAAGTGTTTCCATCGTTTTATAATGTTTCCATCTTTTACTCTTTGAGAACATAATCCACCAAATATCGACATTCATCATACGCATTCATTTTTTAAAATGTTTTTATTTTATATCTTCCCCCATTGTTCAACTACTCCATATGAGAATCCTTTGAAAAATGTCAGGGGAGTGTATCCTATGGCCTGAAAAAATGTTTTTATCTGCTTGAGTTATCGTTTTTCACTTAATGACCGCCATTATGGCCTCAGTGCAGCAGGAGTGGCATTAGAAGTTGGAGCTTTTCTTCCCCCTCCTCCTTTCTCTCATTCGTTTCTTTCGTTCTTCTCTCTCCAAGGTGTAATGCAATCTAACCATGGGAAAAGACCTGGCATGGCTGAAGCTTTAATGTGTGTAAGGCTCCTGTGTTGCTAGTGGCGTCAGTAGGGCACGGCTACAGTGAGCAAGGGCCAAGGGGAGTCAGGGGAACATGTCTGCTTCTTGTCACTCAGGGCCCGTCGTGTTCAGGAAGCAACCCAGAACAGCACAGGGCGCCAGTGACACCGTACTCTGGTGTAGACGCTGCAGGAGGAACAGTAGGAAACAAGGGGTACCTTTAGACGATTCACATTTCCTGCAGGAAATGCACAGTGATTGCAGGAGAGAGTGCAACACACAAACATCAAAGAAGCTGGAAGGAAAACTGGAAAAGAAAATAGAAAAAAAGAAAAAAGTAGAATGAGCCAAGCGAGAGCAGTGGAAAAAACAAAGGAACCATGAAAAAAGGGAAAGTAAGGAACGGGAAGACGGAGAAGAAAGGGGTCCGACATTGTGCGCCTTCACTGTATTTGTTAGTCTCAAGCAAAGCTGATGATTGATCAGCTTTAAAACCATTGTGGCATCATCAGAGGCAGTTTAAACTAATACATTTGTGCTTATTTTATATTCATGGATCTTTATTCCCTTAAACATATAACATGTAGAAATGTATATTTAATGCAGGGGTTAAAGTTAGCATGATATGCTAATGCTATTTTAATTTGAATGACTTGTTAGGCTTTTGTATTGTCTTTGTCACTGATGTTCTGGTGGGATATTGAGATACCAATCTTTTTTCGCTTTCTGATTTTAAGCGTATTACTAGTCAATCTTCATCTTATACCAGCTGCAAATTCTCATATATTATATATCAGTGGAATGAAGTGAAGCAAAAAACTTCAATCTAATGTTTGTGTTCCTCTGCTATTAATGGCCATACGCCTAGCGGTGACCCCTGACATCCCTCACAGTGAGAGCAGCAGCAGGACACTTACTATGCAAGCAAAGTGTTTTGAATCTTTTACTCACTGTAAAAACTTTGATTATATGGTTCATTGTTACACATTTTATAAGGAATCTTTAAACCTACATTGCATTGAAGTAACTAACCACCTTCTATATTTACCAATTGAATGTTTGTCTTATTTTGGCTTCTAAAACATATTTATTTCATAACTATTTTACATTCTTTCCTTCCTGATTCTTCTCTGAAAAGCCAGTATACCGCATTTTGGATATTTTCATATTCAGGATATTTATTTTGATTATCTTGCTGTACTATTGCTGTCCTTGCCAGTATCATCAGTGTCATTTTATGATGACTCTGAGAACCTACAAGTTCAAAGATCTTTCTATCTATATTTCTGATTCCAAAATTGAAAGAATTTTGTCCCACATGGTGATGTATACATATGCATTGTTCAATTACATACTATTCCTCACTATTCTCTGGAGGATTTTCAGCTTCACCCAGTGGATCAGAGCGTAAAATCGTTGGCCCATTTTCACCACATGTGTTGATAAGTAGCATTAATACCCCACTGATCTGAAGCAGCTCAGTGGAAACTCTAAATCACACGTTGTACAGGAGTCTATCGCGGCTTTAAAAAAAATAAAAATCTGGGATTTTGGTATATGGGATCAGAGCTGTTCTTTTGGGTTACATCGTGGCTGGTGACAGGTGCTCAGCCTGGCTATGGCTCACACTGACCCTGTGGGCTGGGCAGCACTGCCTGGCGCTACCCACCTAATCCCTGTCCAGCTGTTGCAGTTGTCACCCCAATCAGTGTAAAGTGTTAGAGCAGGTGGCGGCTGGTTCAGGTAGCCCTGGCACATGCCGATTTCCAGTTTCAAGAGGCAGTGACAGAGCTGTGCCCCTGAAAATTCCAGGCCAAATGTTTCCAGAGCTGTCAGCAACTATCCAACCACTCATCCATTATCTCACAGAAGCTCCAGGGCCATAGCAAAGCCTCTGCTTATCACACATACAGAGAGGCAGGAGGTGGGGCAAAGTGCACTGATACCACTGCCACTGCAGTACAAGCCAGTCCATCTCTGTCTGACCCACTGCTCACAGATTCATCAATTATAGCAGGCATGGGTGTTGTCTGTCTCTTGTGGGAATCTGTTGACTGGTGGGAACACAAGCCAGTAGAGCCATTCAGGATGTTTGTCTGGGAGTTTGAACTTTAGGGTCGATGTGGCATTGCTTATAACCTGACCTTCACCATGACCTAAAGTAAGAAAAAACTTTCCATAAAACAAATTACATATATAATTAGTACAGAAATCCTCCGATTTACCGCAGTTCGAATCTCGCGCCCCCCCAGTTTATCGTGGAATTGTATTTGCCACATAACTGATTTGTTTCGCTGATTTTCCCGGTCTCTCGCGGATAGCACGATAGACCAAACAGCTTATAAGGAATTGTTTTTATGGAGTTTTATGTTGAAATAATGACATTTATTAATAAAATTATAATTATTAATTATAAAATAAAGGAAAATGTTAAAACAGTACAGTACTGTATACATAAAATAGCATTTTTAGAGTGGCGTCTGTTTATCTCGGTTTTTCGTTTATCGCAGGCGGGTAACGTGACCACCGTGATAAAAGGGGATTACTGTATATAGTAATATTATAGTATATGATATATATATACATATATCAAGTACTGACCGCATATGTTGAGCACCATAAACATTGCATTCAGAGGTAATGTGGCATAGAGGCATGATTTTCCTCTGCTTGGTCTACAGTTTTTTTCTGCTTGCCGTAGGAATGTGTAGCAGAGACATTTTTTCACTGGAAGACAGGTTCAAGCAGAAGCTTAGGAAGAGTCACAGTCTCAGTGTTTAATATGATGTCAATTGCTGCTTTCCCATCATTTATATTATAGATACTTTCATTTGGTAGGTTTTTCTCTCTAAAATGACAAACTAAATTTGGATAGTATGCAATACATAAGTGCAGTGGATCCACTGAGGGTTAATAAACTCGCTCAAACACCCAACAGTGGTTCGCTTACACTTCTGGGATTTAAATCAACAATCGTGAGTTAAAACTCAAATCCAAAACTAATAACTCAGCTGAGCTAATTGTAATTTATCACCTGCTGTATAGTGTAACACTCAGGAGTCCATGGAGATTTTTTACACTTGATCAAAATACTAATAAATATCTTTAGCAAACAGCACACAAGTTCCACCAAGATTTGAGCTGGACTGGATTAGCCATTACACCACAGAACCATGACGAAAGAAAATGTTACACAATTGGAAGGTTGCTAGGCTATACAATACTCCCGTGTGTCTTTCAACCCTTGCATTATAGTGATTTAGGTTGAGTGTGTTTCATGTGTAGCGTTCAGATCCTTTATGTGTGTCTGTGTGTGCTAAAATAGTGGCTACGGCAGTCCATCGAGACTTGGCACTGAAGCTCTTCATCAGTATCCAGTGTCCGGAGACACTGTCAGCTCCGCTCGGTGGAAGTGTATCAGTTTGCACGAGGCTCTGTCAGTAGAGATTCGTCTCTGGTTATTGGTCTGTACAGACAACCTTTAACAACGGTGTCTAGTGCTGGAGCGAAGGGATAAGAGGCCTGCCTGCTTCAACCCGAGAGCCCCTCAGCGCTCTTTACGCTAATAACACAGCACAATATCGGACATCCGACACCCCAGATCAAACTCCATTACATTAAGGAAACATTAGACCAGAGAGTCATCCTGATGCATGCACATGTCAAGGTGGCGGACAGAGCTCCTGAGCTGTGGCCAGATTTGGACATGGAAACAAACATGAAGAACGGAACGTGTTTTCACTCAGCATTATTGATGCATTGGCAGGTCCTTCCAAAATACTAATACTGCATGAGGTGGGGAGCAGGCAGTACTCCACTGCTCCAAGTTTGATGACGTATGCGTTGATTAGAAAATGTTTTTCAAGTGTTTTTTGTTTCCTCTTTTGATCTTGGACGAGTTCATATTTTCTCTGATTATTGACTTACATTGCCCTGTCACATTGTATTGAATGGTGATTTTCTAAACTTTTCTGTACAGCCTCTTATTTTTTTTTTTTTTTTTTTTTCATATAAAGTGTCAACTTTAATGAAACAAAGAAAAACCTCCCATTTGTTGAATGATTCTTGAGAATTATTTTCTTGTAACAGCTTATTGGAACAAAACTCAGCCACACTCATTTAGCTTGCCAGATAGTTTTCTTCTCGAATTTATTAAAGCTGACAGATCAGTGCTTTATCTCAAACAGATTGCATGGTCATTTTTTTCCCTTTGTCTATACACAATTTAGCCACAACAAAAATAACTGTTTGCAGAGGACTGGTTTTGATAATTGAGTCAAACGTTTTATAGGACACTTTATCATGCTCCTCATGAGGTTGAGGTGGACTAACTGGTATGCGCTGATCAGTGGATTGTACTCGCCCCAGCGCGTCAGTAAAAACACGATACAGGATTCAGAACACTTTACTTTACTGAGTATAGAATTGATTGCATATGAGGTGATTCTTGCTGTCTTCTGCTAGCTGCTGTTCAGTAGGTCCAGAGGTAGGCTGATCTTCATTAGAGGAAGGTAGACATGGGCTGATGCTGACTGTAGACTTTAGCAGCGTGCATGATTTAAGTGTCCGCTCAGCCTGGCCTTCATAAGGATCATGCCGGGCCTTTGATGTTTCATTATGTACGGCTCTCCAGGAACAAAAGCACACAGGCCACATCAAAAAGCCACCATGCAAAAGCGTTTGGAGAAGCCTCTGCTCTCGCTCTGCACTTTTAGCACTAGATTACTGAAATCAACTCTGTAACAGACAAGAGAAATGGGAGGGAGTGAGTGCAATAGAGCCAAAACAGAAAGATTACAGCAGTATACATCAGAGAAGACTATCTTAGCATCTTTAGGCAAGATGACTCAATTCACTAAGCTATAAAACGTGCACGAGTTTGAACTTGCATATAAAATCATCCCAGAACCTGATAAACTTCCTTTATGGCTTTTAATCTCTGTTGCCTGTACTGCCTAACTGTCTCGTGCATCTTTTTTTTTTTTCCCTGTAGTGGCACTGACCTAAAAGCTCACTTCTTAGATAAATATAATAAATGTCATGATTGCTCTTGTGTGGAGGAGAGGCGCTTGTTTCTCATATCCTGATTTGATTGTGCACTAAGGGGGTTAACTGGGTTAAGAATCTTAACCGCTCTAAAGCCTTTGGAGCAGTTCCTTATTAATCCTCCTCCACTCCTGAAGACATTAATATGAGGTTGAGGTGGATTTACCTTACCAGATAACATGCCTGACAAAATTGCCTGACTGCTCTCTCTCTCTCTCTCTCTCTCTCTCTCTCTCTCTCTCTCTCTCTCTCTCTCTCTCTCTCTCTCTCTCTCTCTCTCTCTCTCTCTCTCTCTCTCTCTCTCTCATTTCCCTGCTGAACTAATTGAATGTCATGCCAAAGAATTTCGGAGAGTTCAGCTAAAATCTGTGGGTAACGTTATCAGGCCACTCTTTCACCCGCTCTCTTACAAACATGTTTGGAATATTTCCCAGACTCTAATATTTCCCAAATTAGTCTTTTCGACTTTTAGATATCATTGCTTGCTGTGATGTCTACCTTGCACCATGTGTTCTGCTGTCAGAGCAACAGCTGCTACTCAAAGTGCAGATTATAATGGATGAACGGATCATTGCTATTTTTGTCACTTTTCTTTTTTCTTTCTTTCGTTTACATGTTTATGTTCTGCCTGGTGATTCCTTTATTTACTTTATTATTGCAACTTAGAAGATGCAAAATACAAAGAATAATGAAATCTAGCTTTCATAGTAATTAAAGTTCTGCATGTCAATCTACATACCATGATTAATATTTAATTCGTTCATGCATCCATTATTAATACCTCTGCTAGGTTTGTAGATGATTAAACATCTCAGCTCTGCAGTATGCATATTTTGAGGTTAGAGAAGTAGAGATTCTTTAATTTTCTGTAAAGGATTTTGGAGTATGCATGTATGTATGCGTATATATATATATATATATATATATATATATATATATATACACACAAGTTTACTTTTTTTTTTTTTATATCATGCTAAAATTAATTTTAAATATTAAAAACAAAACCAGACCAAAAGAATTCTGTAACCCTCGCAGTGTCAATGCCTGGTGTAAAAAAAACAAAAACAAAGTTGTACATGACATCTGGCAGAGTTAGAACAGACATGTGAAGAAGAATGGGCAAAGATTTGCCAAGCAATCTGGCAGAGTTAGAACAGAGATGTCAGGAGGAATGTGCAAAGGGGTGTGATGGTGCAAGAGGTTGAAGGCAGTTATTGGAAAGCTCATATGTACAGCATACAGTCAGCTTGGGAATTACTGGCACTACTGGCAAGGATGGGTAAAAAGCTCTTTGTGGTTCATTAGCTTAATCACCCATTAAAATATATAGCCCTGTAATGGACAGATGAACTCTTACGATTAATGAATGTAATTAAAGTGAAAAAAATGTTTATTCAAATTTAATTAGTACCACATATCACAATTATTGGCCTTTGTGTCACTTTGTATTTATACCCCAGAGAAACAGGAGGTCATGAATAAAAACTTATTTATAAATATGATGTAAACCATGTTTCAGATACATTTAGTTCATAGTATTTTCTAGGAATGCCAATAATTGTGACACATGATTTAAAAATATGCTAATGAGATCATTAGTATAATTTGGGGAAAAAAAACAAGGTTGGATTTTGTCATATGCTCAGTGTGACTAAGTGAAATAACCATATACATTTTGGGGTGCCGATAATTCTAAATCTGACTGTAAATGTGTATATAGAATTTTGAAAAGGAAAAGTGAAAAAAATTTACTAATGCGAATATAATTTATGTAAATGTTATTTGAAATAGTGAGTGTGTACTGGGTGGGCATATAGACAGTGTCTATAGACTGCACACTTTGATGGTGAGATGGTGAAGCTTAGCATCACCCTCCTCACGTCTGCCCTCCTGCTGGGGATGGGCAGAAGATTGGCGTGTCCGTAAAATTCTCTTTATTGTTGTTCAGTGTTTGGATAGCGGCAGCCCCATTTCACACTGAATTCCACCCCATAAGGCCATGGCTAATTGGACAAATTTGCACAGCAGGGAATGAAGCACAGCACGGCAGGAGACTTGATATATGGGTATGGAGCTGCGCAGCCAAATCTGCACACACACAAACTGGATGCAACAAGTTGATGTAAGCTACGCACCAGAGGGTAGCTGGTAATGTTCTAGCAAAGTCGGGTGTAGACGGAGTGTCAGTAATCAGAAAAGGAAATACAATATATGTCAGATTGTCATCCTACCCAGGTTTTACGCAGTTTTAGAGAATATTCTGAACATGGCCACCTAAAATATCCTCAATGAGCTTCAATTTATTTTTCCATACATCAGAAATCAAAATTGAAGTCTTGTGTGCTCCAATAAAACTGCAAACTTTGTATGTATTCAAAATGTACAGTCTCTCCTTGCCGCCAATATGGATCCATAGTTTTGATTTGATCTGCACTTTAGCTTCTCATCAGATTTTCTGTCCAGTGAAATGCTTTTTAAAATGTGAAGTATCTTGCCCTATCATGAAAAGTTCAAATGTCAAGCTGTGAAATGCTATTGGCCATTCAAAAAGAGGAAGGAGCCACATTATATGTCCTGAGCTGTTTTGCTGTTTCAGCGGAAATTACGCCAACACATTGAACAACGCTTCGTGTTTCAAGGCGCAAGTTTCAAGACTTGGGATGTGTAAAAGAAGCAACATTGGTCATTTTTGACTGACATTGGTATCTTTCAGTAAATTAATTCCTTTTTTTGTCTTATTTCAGCACATTTTTAATGCAGAGTTTCATTTTATTATTATCATCTTCACTCTGGCTGACTGTTTTACTCTTGTTTGTAAATGTAGTAAGACACTTGCAATTGTTTCTGCATTAAAGCATGTATGTTTAAAGCCGAGGGTAACATTGTTCGCTCAATCAGTGATTGTTCTCAGCTATAATTAGTGTAAAAGTGTTTTAAGCAATGTCCAGGTTGAGGAAGGGCTGCACGATTATTCCTAATGATCATGGGCTTCTGAACAAGCACTCCCAGAACACCCGACAGGTTCAGCATTAGAATGTAATGGAAGGGCAGGATGGAGCTGGTTTGCTTAAGGGCCTCCTCACGTTTCTCTCCCAGATGCAGTAGAAAGGAAATGGTGCGTGAGATCTACCCTGCTCTCGCCGATGCAGATGTTAGCAGGCATCAATTCAGTTGTTATTTTTTCTCGCTTTTGCTATAACATTTTTTTTGTTATAACAATCCAAACAGTAAAATAATCCATAATGTGTACAGGTTACTGTATTATTAGCAATTTAAACTTAAACCATTGATGTTATTTGTGGTAAGAGAGAAAGTATGCTTGGGAGAAAAACAGTGAAAATGTAGAGTATGTTGAGCTAAATGGTGTGGTAATTGCAGGGGCTGTGCACACAGCTGTGTGTGAGATCTGTGTGTGATGTGTGCAGGTTATAGACCACACAGTTGCAGCACCGCATCGGTTGCATAGATCTCTGTCCGACACTCACCACACTACCAGCTGGTCTCACACACACACACACACACACACACACACACACACACACACACAAACACACAAAAGTCCCTTTGCAAGGGTACCCATGCATTTTGCCCACATAATGTAAGATTTCAGCACCCAGACCACAGCTAATACTGAAAATGACAAGGCAGAGGGCTGAAGAAGGCCTGGTCCAAATCTGCCAGTGATTTTCTCTGGCCGTGTATACTGTTGTTGTTTTTCCATCATTGCTGCCGCACTAGCTCACAGTCTTTGATGTGTGTTCTGCAGTGGGAAGTAGACCGCACCATCTCGGGTCTTCGGCATTCAATACAGAGCACACCACCAGACTTCTGCACTGATTTGGCTTCTCTGGCTACAGCTAGCTCATCTTGTATTTTTTCCCTGGAAGTAGAAAGAGGAGAGGAGCAAAAAGACTAAACCATCAGATAAATATTAAAAGTGATTCTAGTTGTTCGTTTTCTGAGAGAGTGTACTCACATTATTTGCTAATGGTCCTGGATCGAGTTCTTTTCGTTTCCTGTCCTCTACTGTCATTTTCCTTTTTCTCAACTTGACTGCATGTAGTGGTGAAGTACTATAATCGTGGTCAGGTTTGGTCTTTCTCTTTCTTCTCTAAGCACACACACACACACACACACACACATATATATATATATATATATATATATATATATATATATATATACAAGGCTTAGAGAAAGTTCATCCCTGTTCTATTGTTCTAGAGTGTACTTTAATTTACCACATTATTGACTATGTAACTGAAAAATTTAAAGTAAATATTAACCTACGCAACTCTGAAATTAGTCCAGGCTGCAATGGTTGAATGGTTGAACAAAAACATGTCAGGGACAAAGTTCTTAAAAAATATCAGTCAGGGCTGGTAAAAAAAAAAAAAAAATAATCTCACAAATCACCATTATATACATTATTAAGAAATAGAAAGAATAGTTGTGAATCTGCTTAGAGATCGCCAACCAAAGGAAGTCTGGGTAAGGTAAAGTCTGGCTAAGTGTCTAGTAAGGAGGCCATTAGTCAATGATATAACCAAGAAACAATTTCATGATCGACAATCAAACCAAATTCAATTAAAACAGCAAGACACTGTAGAAATACAAAAAAAGCTTTATAAGGTTTGTGAATTGAACTCATATAAAACACGCATATTTAGTTTGATTTGTATTTGCATATTTGCAGTTATTCGGTATGTTGTGTTTGTTACTATTTTTAATAAGTACTTTTCATATTGTACATAATTTGTTAGTAGTTGTGTATTGTAAATCATTCTTGTTCTTTATTTTCTTTTTCTTCTTCTTCTTTTTCTTCTTCTTGTTCTTCTTTTTCTTCTTTTCGTTCTTCTTCTTCTTCAACTTTTTTCTTTTTTCTTATTATTATAGCCTATATAGAAGAAATCCAGGAGCTGGTTTATTCAGGAGAAGCCTTGCTCTCATGCTGTTTTGTGGTGGATCAGATCTAATTCTGAATCTGATTCTTCCTTGTGTATGTATGTGTGTGTGTGTGTGTGTGTGTGTGTGTGTGTGTGTGTGTGTGTGTGTGTGTGTGTAAGTGTGTTGGCGCTGAGCGCATCTTGGATCCCCAGTGACTGAGTCATTGCTGTAGTTCCAGCGTTGTGCAGAAAGGATGTTCTGGCAGCCCAGTTGACCGTAGCCAGTGTCTGTAAGAAGTGCCATCACCCTGTTGATATAGGATTTCTCTACACTCTGGCCCCAGGTCAAACCTGCTGAGCTCCACAGCAGGACACATCAACAGCTCCACTTCCATCAAATAGGTTTCTGTCTCCGTCTTACTGTAGAGAGACTGATATCATCCTGGACCCCAAACACAGTTCTGTCTAAAGTTCTGCTTTTTTATTTTTTTTTTACTATTTCTTTTGTGAAAGGTAGCAAAAGTAAAGTTTGTAGAAGAGCTTTGTAGCAAGAGCACAGCATGAGTGCTGGCATTCGCATCTTTTCTGTGTGTTGTTAATGCGTCTCTTTTGTTCTCTACGGACATATACTTCATCTACAGTCTCGATGAGAGTTGTGTGCGGTCTGGATCTGCTGAGCCTTTTGGACTGCATATAATTTTAGGAAGAGACATTTTTACCCTTTGTGTACTACTCCTTTGTATACTTGTAGAAGCCATTGAGCCGCCTGGTGCCGAGTCTGAAGCATCACAGCGCTGCTGGTCTGGCTGTTCTCAAATCAAATTAGCTAGTCCTTTTTTTTCTCTCTCTCTCTCTCTCTCTTTCACCCCATCTCGTGAGTGCACATGCACAAACATGCTGCACGGCCTGCTAGTGTGCAAAAGCCTCATTACCGCAACAAAGTGTCGCCCAAAGAAAATCAATGATGCGTCCACCCTGCATCACACTTGGTCCTGTTTGCCATCTGGAAATGGTTTAACCTAGAATATTAACCTAGAGTATTCTTTATGCCTTTGAAATTATCCGATACCTCCAAAAACAATATTTGTTTATTTGCTTTAGTTTATCTCTTTCTGTATCTGAAGCTAAATGAAAGGCAAAATTATACTGTAACTGGCAGTAAATGAATGCAGGCCGAGATGCAGGGCGTTACCGTCATTGTAATTTTATTAATCTACTTCTGCTTTATGCTCACATATTATCCAATTTCATTTTACCTGCTAATGCCAGAAGATAAGGTCGAACAGATGGGTTTGCATGACTGGTTGGCTTCATTTAATACAAAAAAGGGGAAATGTAAAACGCTTGATGGTTTATTTGGCAAAATATTGTTGCATTATTATATAAGTGGCTATATGATTGCACGTGTTCATCGTACATATGTTTGTGTCTGTGTGCATGTAAGCCGGTACTTGGGTGAGCCGGTACTTGGGTGAGCCAAAGAGGTTATGTGGACGTTGAGAGTCAAAGAGAAAGAGAGTGTGACCTCAGGGGCCAGGTTTAAAAGCCAGACTCCTGTCCTCTCATGTTTAGCTTGGCCAAAGCCAGGGCAGATCGATGATCTGTAAAGTGGATTTGTTATTGCCTTGTTTGGTTTGGCAGCATTTGAAAGAAGACGCCTGATTACAGTCCCAGATGTCACTGCACACATTACCGCTCAGTGTGGAACTCTATGTGAAGCGTTTTTTTCCCCCCTCTTCCTCTTTCATTCCACTTGCTTATGGCTGCAGAACATCCAGTAGCTTTGTAGTTGGACTGTCTCCGTGTAAACAAGGTGGCTTTAAATGCAACTCCATTCAGGTTTGTTTTTAAGTTGTTTAGCATTGATTCTGTCTGTGGTCTTTGACCCTTTGTTCTACCGAAGGGACCTTGTCTAACATCTCTATTGTTGCCTGAATATTAGTTTAGCAGTCCAAATTGAGTTGTGTCTTTTTCTTAATTACATAATGGGCAATGCTATGTGCACTGTTATTCGGTCTGAAACCCGGTGTCCGTCTCCATGCTCTACAGACTCTCTCTACTGGTCACACGATTGGATGGAGGAGCATAAATCCTGCTTAGATTTACTTATGCTGTGCATATTACATGTATTTAAATCTGTTTGAAAGGTTATTACCCGTTCCAGCCGTATATCGCCGTTACATTTTGAAGCGCGTGGGCACGTGTTTAAGAGCGTGTGTGTGGCCATATAAAAATACCCCTTTGACACTTTTACTGCAGGTAACTGGAGCGAGGAGTTGTGGTACCTCGCATGGTGGCTAAGAGGTTCTCATTTTGGCCACATGCAGCTCCAGTGTCACTGACTCATTCATTAACACACATTGATGTTGGCACCTACACACACACACAAGTAATTCAAACACTCATTGCTAATTACAGTTAATCACACTAAGTACCAGTTCGTTTCGAAAGTACATCCCTGTGGCAAGTGTTAAGTAGTGCATGAGTTATCGTAAATAAAATAAATCTGTCTCTGACTTCTGGAGACTTTAACGATTGTTTATTAATGAGAGAAATGCTGTTATCTGTAATAATATGTAATAATGCAGTAATAAAATGTAATATTATTTGACTGATAACTGAAGAGAAGCCTGAATTTAGCTTTATTTATTATTTAACTTAGCTTAATATATATGATCATATCTGATCCTCCTCAGTACCAGTGAGAACCTAAAACCCTAAACTGTGACTCAACGCCTTTTGCTTGTGTAGTAAGATTACTTCTGCTTAAGAGGGTTTAGCGTGTTCCGGATTAAAGGCATCTTTATTATCAGCTGGGATTTTGACAGATTTTGAATGGCCTAAATCAAATTCCCTGGTGTCCTCTCACTGCTTAGGCTGTCGTGCCCTCTGCTCTATGGACACAGCCTTCCCTCTGGGCAGGTTAGCAGGATGTCCTGCTATCCACTTTTCTATTGCTATCCTGCTATCCAAATCCATTTTTCACTATTAAAACACACACATACTGGTGCTCTGGCTCACGCTGCCTGTTCGTCAGAAAACTTGCTATTATATGGCAGAGACAGCACCACACGCTGCCACATCAAACTCCACAGCCTCTCGTTCAGCTCCAGCTCCAGCACACTTCCCTCCCTCTAAACCTGTAATTGAACTCTTCTGCACAGCTCAAGAAGTGATTGTAAGCGATTGTATGCAGGTTTTTTTTTTCTCAAATTAGCCCTTTAATTAGGCCTACATCTTGTTTTTCCACTTGAGCAGCACTGGCTCTTTTTAAAAGCGGCAGGCTCTGTTAGGACCAGCAAAGCCAGAGTTACGGTAGGTTTCATAGAAAAACACTGATAAGAGGCTCTGCATCCCAGATATGTCCCATGAGGAACCGACGGAAAAAGCTCCTTTACCCGCATACTCAGATCCACTTTTCACTATTAAACAACACACACACACCTCAGTTGTGACATTCGATTAATTACCAGGTGAGACTTTTGTTCCCGACATGCTGGTTAAATGTGTATTGACTTATACAGGCCTAATAGATGTAATAGTTATATGATATTTTTTATATATATATATATATATATATATATATATATATATATATATATATATATATATATATATATATAAATACATATACATATATATATATATATATATATATATGTGTGTGTTTGTGTGTGTGTGTGTGTGTGTGTGTGTGTGTGTGTGTGTGTGCAGTACTGTGAGCTGTGAGAAGTTCATATCAAACAATTTGATAAACAACATTAGGTTGTTTAAAATGTCTGGGAGAATTTTCTACAAATCCCCCAAAAAAGGCCAAAAAGATGTTTAATATGAAAGACTTATTAAAGAATATTTGGGCATCGTTTATTTTTTTTTATTTATTTTTTTTTTTTTACTATCACACAAATGGCATTTTAGATTAGTTTTTTTGTTTGTTTGTTTTGTTTTTGTTGTTTTTTTCAGGCTCAGATATGGGGATAGGATCAGGGTCTGATCTGAAACCCCTGTGGTCAGAGACATGCTCCAGTCAGGTTTAACACCAGCTCCAATCAGTCAGATCACTTTCTCCTGTGGTGCGAGTTCAGTACCACACATCATTGGCTTGAAAAATAATGCTGCCTGACAGGCCAGAGCCTAGCAGATGAACGTGTCAGAGGGAGGGGCTGCCCTCACCTTCTGTCTTACCACCAGCTGAGACCTACGTACCCCAAACAGCTTCATTTTTTTCACTCTTCCGCTGGACGACATGAAACAAATTGTTGCCTGCACAGCACTAACCTGGTTAACTATCCAGACGTAGGAACTGCAGTCGCCATGTGTGTCTGAAATCCCTCCGCCTCGTCCTCTGCTCACCATCCTCCATAGCCTCAAATGAAATCATGTTCCTGGAGCCCCTGCTGTATCCTGGGGACTTCCTTCCTATTTCTGCTTGCATGAGAAGATCTAAATAATGCCCCACTATTTATTTGGCATGTGTTAGAGCAACAGTAAACAGAATGCAGGGCTAGTTTATGTTTTTACTGGGTCATTTCCCGGATAGTAGTGTGAACTATGAAGACATGCTTTGGAGTAAATAGAGAGGAAATAAATTTAGGGAGTGCGATAGGGACAGCCAAGAAAGAGGGGACAGAGGTTATTCCTAAATGAGTGTGATTCAATAGTCAGTCACATATTGGCAGCCAGTTCTCTCCCTTAGCTGAGGGGTCAAGCTAAAGCTGATGTCTCTGTGCGGTTTGGAGGAGCCTGATTGTCTAAGAGCTGTGGTCTCTCTGAGAGTGTGTCTGTTCTCAAGAGAGGTGGGGGGCTGTTAGACATTACTACATAATATGACACCAAATTTATGACCGTGTGTTTTGTGCTCATCTTATAAAGTGACAAGTGTAGCAACTGGTGTTTTATATGGAAATTAAGTAATGCTTTTTAGACAACGTCTTCTCCCAATTTTTAGGATGAGCAAATGAGTGACAGTTGTTTTTGTTTGTGCAAGTTTCTGTGTTCCCCTCATTGTATAGGCATAAATAAGCCACAAGTGTTTGGGGTTGTTTTTAATTCTTTGAACTTTGTCTATTTGCATCTGGTTTGAAGGTTAAAAATCCAAACATAAGTCGGCCTTCACAAGCAACTAGAATGGAAAATTTAAACGTTGCTGTACATCAACAGTCTAATTTATGGAAAAACAGTACTATAATGCAGGAGAAAAACACACATTTATGGACAGACCCTGACAGCATTGCAGCTCAGCTATGATCTGCAGCATGGGTCTGATATATGGACTGTGTTGGATTAATGGCAATCCTGACCTTTAACCCCAGATTTCATGCATCTCTCACAGACCAGAGACTCATTCTGACACTCTGTGTGATGATGACACGCTGGGGTGGGTTGGATATGCGTGCATGGCACCTCCGGAGCACAGCGCTGTTTAAATGTTAATGAGTTTAAGGTAATGCAGTCATATTAATATTTAGTGGGCACGCTCAGTGTCATCTCCGGGTTTAGTCTCTGTATGGAATAGAACTGATCTCTGTGTTTGGTCTTTACTTTGGTATTTGGTCCTGCAGGACTGAGTGGTGATGAGTGGGCTCCAGCCTGTCAGGAAAATAGAAGTACTCAAGTAGCTGTGAAACGCATTAACGTTTCGGTATAAACAAGGCCTGACTCATTACGTTTCTATGTAATGTAATCCTCTTTAATGTCAATTAGGAGCCTTGCTGCTTATGCTTGCAACAAGCAACTTTTCACTCATCTCCATTATTAGGTGTACCTTGTGTTATTGTTTTTACAGGACTTATTTTAAGGGGTATGCACATACTGATCCATGGTTAGCTTTGGAAAAGCTTAATATAGGAGCTGTGATGAATGGAGCAGGCTGGGATCAAGGCAAACACGCAAGTGTCTACTTACAGTTTGTTTATACAGCATATTCACACTTCGTATCGGTGGTGGTGAAAGATTGGACTGATTGGCATTTTTAAGGTGCTGTGTGTTTGTGTCTACATGTGTATGTGAGTGTTTATGAACTTTTTCCTCAAAGCAGAACTCTAGAGAATGCACTCCTCACCAGAGCTGTCAAAGCACTGGGCCAGTTTGTCAGTAACAATACTCGACAGAGTCTGCTCTGTGTCAAGCATAACTTTCCCTTTTAATCAGTTCTGAGGCCAAGACTGTCTTTATTATTAATGCTGTCAGACCCCACCCCTAACCAACCTAGTGCTGTCACATATGAGGCAGATTTTATTTAGATTTAATTAGCTATTAGTGTGGAATTACATTTTGTTGTACCCTGTGCAATGACCAAAAAGAAGTCTATTCTATTCTATTCTATTCTATTCTATTCTACATACCATGCTATTAAAGGAAAATAATAATGGGCTGACCTCATAATGCCGTAGGTGTTATTTTCTTCACATTCCATAACAATTTGTTAACGAATATGAAACATTCAGATAACTACATTCCATACATGTCTAGAAATCAAGTTAGAACCTGTTAACACAATTTATCATATCTGTACACCTGCTGTTCCCTCACCAGCTTCTCTCTCTTTCTTAAATTTAGCTAGAAAAATACATGCATGCTGTCCTTTTTTCCAAAGAACCACAAAAATATATTTTACAGATTGCTAAACGCTAATGCTAAATAGTCATATCAGTGATTACACGTGGTTTTATATGTTCATCTGGAGCCTCCACCAAGTTTATACTGAGAAAACTATAAACTGTTAAAAATGGCACGTTAATATAAACTTTACACTAATGTCAGAGGTCTGCTTATTGAAGTTTACTTACCACCTTTGGCCCAACCACAACTGAGTATTCAACAGTCGTATCAAAATGATAATAATATGATCTGTTACATTCTATTGTAGTTTTACAGTTTTTGTTTCTCCTGCTTTTATCAGTGGTTGATGCAGCATGGTGCTTAGAGATGGTCTTCTCTCACTATCCAAAGGTCTTATTAGGGTTTAATTCAGGGGCACGTGTTTGAGACTGGGAATACCCGCAGGAATTATACCCCTATTAATCATGACTTACCCACATTGCTTTGATCATCCATAGTACTGAATCCAATTTTTACTCCAAAGTAGATGAAATGAACTTCAATGCTCATCTATGATCAGTTGATTTCTTTTTATGTGCTTATGACTATGATTCTATGACAATAAAAGCTTGTTTGAAGAGTTTCAAACAAATTCTTGTTTTTCTTAAAATAAAAAAAAAAAAAAAAAAAAAAAAAGTTGACAGACATCTGGCTGTGAATGTGAATGTTTATTTAAGTGTTATTGTACATCAATGTGAGTCATTACCAAACCTATTTGCATAACGAATTTGTATATACATCCGCATACTCGTTTGGGTGTGTCCAAAGTCTAGTGTTGTTAGGTCATCTACACTTCAGAAAGAAATGTGTTTTTATACAGCAATCAGCCATAACGTTAAAATATCCTGTCTAACATTGGGTCTTCCTGGTGCCACAAAAACAGCTCTGACTTGTCAAGTCTCCTCAAGACCTCTGAAGGTGTGCTGTGGTATCTGGCACCAAGACGTTAGCAGCAAATACTTTAAGCCGTGTACGTTGCGAGGTGGAGCCTTTATTGATCAGACTTGTTAGTCCAGCACATCCTACAGATATTTGATAAGATTGAAATCTGAGGAAGGCCAAGTCAACACCTTAAACTCATTGTCATTGTTCTCAAACCATTCCTCAACATTTTTTAAAGTGTGCCATTATCTTGCTGAAACCCACCGACCAAAGCCATTAGAATAGTGTTGCCATGAAGAGGTACCGGTTCTGCGACAATGTATAGGTAGGTGGTACTTTCCCAAGGACCATCCACAGGAATCCCACAGCCCAATGTTGTCTATCAGAACATTGCACCTGAGCTTCTCACTGCTTCCTCCGGGTTGCATTTTCCATTTCCCCAAGTAAACGGGCACACACCCATCCCAGACGGTTAACATTATGTTAAAGCTATGATTATCAGACAGGTGAGCGTCTTCCATTGGTTAATTTCTGGTCTAGTTTTGCTCATGTTCTTCTTGCAGGTGATTTTTTCATTGGATAGGTTCAGCATGGGCTCTCTCAGGAGTCTATGATTATATAGCCCCATATGCAGCAAGCTGAGATGCAGTGTGTACTGACACATTTATATCATATCAACATTTGATATAACATTTGTTCTTTGGGATCAGACCGAACAGGCAAGCCTTTGCCATGGGTATCAGGAAACCTTGTGTGCCCATGACCCTGTTGCCTGAGAACCAGTTGTTATTCTTTGGGCCATTTTTGGTAGTTACTGAACATCTCACACCAGAAATGTTTCACTAGAGATGTTTTGGAGACATTCTGTTCCCAGTTATCTAGATATCATGTTTGGGCCCAGATCTATGTTGCTTAGATTCCTACAATCATTTTTTCTGCTTTAAACACATCAAATTTGAAAACTATATCATCTAAACAAATTTGAGTTCCAGTACCACATTATCAAGATAATCAATGATACTCATGTCACATGTCAGTGGTTTTAATGTTTTAGCTGTTTGGTCTTTACTCATCATATTAATATTCATATCATATTCATATCATATTCATATGCATTTCTAAATGCTTACTTTGCATTAGTTAGTTGTTTGTAGCTATATTTAGTTTATAATGTGACTTTTCTCCAAGTGTTTCTGTTTCTGATTCCAAGTGAAAGCACTGATACTGATTATATAACATTGTGTCTCATAGCTCACACCCATTTTGTGCTGGCTCAGTTGTGGTTTGACTGATTCCCCATCTCTCACAGTGAGTCATGCTTCTGTGTTGTCTCTTTCTCAGAGGCCTGGATATGTTTTAGATCTTTCACAGCTAGCCGTAGGAATGCAGACATGTAGTCTCTAAATCAAAAATCCCATGCCTTGCTTAATCCACACAAAAAGTTTAGGAGCTGAAACAGAACAGTGTGACATGACAAGACTGGCTCCTATTCTTATTTGCACACCTTTTCCACTGTGAAATGACAAGTCTTTATCACCTGAAGTGGCATAAAGCAGGATTTATCTTCACTTTGATCTACCCATTTTAAGAGATGCAAGTTCTCACACCCAACTAAGGGCTGAATGGGATCAGGGTGTATACATGCCACACACACTGCTTCAGACCTACACTGCACTCGGTGCTATTAAAGGTTTAAGTCTAATTGTGAGAAAAGTGTGCAGGATTGGAAAGGCATTGTGTGTGGGGGAATATGAGGGAAAGCACAGTGTGATTATTGGTGGGATTACTAACACTCTCAGTGCTAAAGTGGGTAAGAGAAAAGAGTGTATTGAGGAGTTTAAATGATTTACTAGCCGATGTGCAGTCTAACGAAAGGGTGGAGCCTGGTGTCTCTGAGAAAAAACTTCCTCAATGCTGCGTATCATGCTGTTAATCCTTAGAGCTTACACATACATTAACACTTGCACAACACTGCTAAACACTTCTGGGAGATTTCTAGTCTATACAGCCTCAGCAGTGATACCCGTGCCTGTGGTCCTGCCAGTCTTGAGTCTCGGGAGTGCTTGATGGCGTGTGTGTGTGTCTTTGTGAGAGAGGAGTAGCACTTTAGAATAACCTTTATGTGAAAGATTATAAAGAGAGGCCACAGACAGGAAAGCCAGAGGTAACAGAACTAAAGCCAGCAGAAGTGCCCAGTGTTTTGCTTATCTGGCGAGTTAGCTCACATGGACACTTAAAAGAGGACACTCACTCCAGCAGATCCAATGAACTTTGATAAGTACTGGCTATGCTCTCTGATTTCAAACACATTTAGTCCATTGACTATAATGCTGGCTAAAAATGACAGCAGAATTTTTCATCTTTTTTTTCTCGTCAGTTTTTGATTTACACACTGGATTTTCCACCAGCCGACAAGTCGTATTTCAAAAGCATGTGACCATCATTACCAGACTTGAAATGTGCTTTTCCAGTCATAAATACACTTTTACACGAACTCATTTATGACCCCATAATAAAATCTAATTGAATTAATCTCACCACCGGCTGCTCATTTAGGTGTTAGGGTTGTTGTCTCATGCTGTGGTAGCCCAGAGACCAGGTAATGTTCATCCCAATGCCTGTGATGTGCGTGTGGAAAGCTGGCCCGTCTGACACGAGGCTTGTTTGTAAAGGTGGACGCACGCTACATTAAATCCTTGAATCACAGCAGTGTGAGATAAACAGGCCTGCATTCTCCAGCAGCTGGGAGAGGACAAATCCACACAGATTCTAGCGTAATGAAAAACACTAGCGGTTTTTACTTTGCTCTTTTTTTTCAGTCATTGATGTGAACATCATCTATTCATTGCTCAGTAGTTCAGATGAGATTCAGAAGAGCTGCAAAATCAAACACGGAAAATTTTACCAGGCACATCTGGGCAGAGGGGTGGGCCATGTGGTGCAGTCCTGGACATTGACTTTTCACTGCACTGCTCATCCTCTGGCAGGCGTTTATTATTTAATTGAGCAAGGTCTCAAGCTGAGGGGTGTGAAGAATGAGGAATGCAGGCTGCGGCAGGTTGTCAGCCACTCTGATGAAGAGATCTCTCTGGTGTACAGCATGAACTCCTGACCTGCTCTTCCCTTCTGCCGATGTCATTCTGCCGCACGACTGCTTTACTACAGCACTAAGAGTGAGAGAGACAGAGCTCTCTCAGTTCTGTGTCATTAATTCTGATCCATTTACATTGTTGCTACTTTGTATGACTTACTATGTTGCATGTTATTACTTTATTATCCAGATGACTGAAATATATTTAAGTATACATCAGCAGGAGTATGGGGAATTCTGTATTACATTGCCTGTGTCTCTCTCTAGCTTAGATTTGAATCATGTATGCACAACTGCTGGCCCGTTTTTGTAAACACACAAAGATTAAATCATGACTAAGCCTCAAAAATAGTCAGATATATGTGCATATTTACATGTGGATGCTCAATTTTATTGCTATGTTTTACTCCAAAATTGCAAGCCCCACCCTGCAGCAAAGAAAATGAAATTCTAAATTCAGATGTGTGATGCAACGTTGTTATGGCCCACAGATCTGTTTGTGTGGTCGTGGCCTTGTTGCTGTGGCTTTGAAGCTGGTTCTGTTGGAGTGTACACTCTTTTGAGAAGTCAGACATGGGACAATCAGCTTTTTATGAAGTGGTTATCTGCTGTGTGGGTCTGGCCGGCGTGGTGTTTTACAGCAGATAGCAGTAGGCCCCTGTGCCCCTATCAGCAATGGGCTGCTAGTCGGCCGCGCTTCTCTCTCGCCTGTCATTACGGCCTGTCAGAGGCCTGGAGTGTGGCTGAGGCTGCACAGGAAAACACAGGCCACTGCAGATAGCCACTGGTCCAAAGATCAAAAGGCCTCCTTTTGAGCGTCTCTGATAACCCAGCTGTACTTCACAATGCACACAAGTGTGTGTGCAGAGACACCCCAGAAACGCCACTGTCTAACACTTCTTAAATACACCATTATAAGAGACTAGTGAGTGCTGGTTTCTTTCTTTTCACTCATCTTTTTGCATTTCTTTAGTTCAATTTTTCAATGACTTCAACCAAAGATTCAGCAGAACAAAACAAAAATATATTAGCCTTTTGGTATAGGCAACACAATCCACAATGCTTATCATTTAAGATATCACCTACTCTGAAGAAGACAGAAATATATAGGTATATATTAAAAGAAAAATCTAATGTTTGGCTCATTATGTGAAATGCTCAAATAATTGATAATTAAGTATTTTTTTTCTTTTGTGAAAATGTTTCATATTTGTATATATTTGTATATGTAAATCCACCCAGAATCATATTTTTAAGATTGAATGCTAATATTAACGTTTTTTTTTTTTTTGTTATCTGATTAGAAAGGCAGAACAGATTCTTGATTTGTACCTGATTTAATTTAGTGGACCATCATGGTTTCTGTTCCCACAGCTTTTCTTCTTTGATCTGCAATAAAATAATGCTGTATTTTTAATGCTATGCTTGCAGGGACATTTGGGCCAAAGTAATATGATGTAGTTTTGAGAATTTATTAGATTTATGAATACAATTAAGACAAGTATTTAAAAGCCTGATTGGAGATGAAGTTAAGTACCCCACATGGACGTACTAAGTTCTTTTATTATTTATTTTTTCCCCTTTTTTCAATAAATCTTTTTTTTTTTCATGTGTTTAAGCCTACAGTCCTGATAGAAGTTAGAAGTTATCTCTAGTTATTTCTTCTCTGCTGTCCACTATAAAATGTCCTTCATGTGATCTGTGACGAGGTGTTTAAACACAGTTTACAAATTAATTTACAGCACATAACTGAAGCTCATATGTACAATGTGTCTAATTGCTCTCTCTTTCTCTCTCTTTCTCTCTCTCTCTCTCTCTCTCTCTCTCGTGCTTTTCTCTCTCTCTCTTTCTCTCTATTTCTCTCTCTCTCTCCTCTCTTTCTTCCTCTCTCTCTCTCTCTCTCTCTCTCTCTCTCTCTCTCTCTCTCTCTCTCTCTCTTTCTCTCTCCTCTCTTTCTTCCTCGCTCTCTCTCTCTCTCTCTCTCTCTCTCTCTCTCTCTCTCTCTCTCTCTCTCTCTCTCTCTCTCGCTCTCTCAGGCACATTTGACCACAGCGTGACCCTGCTGGAGGTGTGTGGCAGCTGGCCCGAGAGTTTTGGCCTGCGTCACATGTCCTCTGTGGATGCCACAGACGACGGCTTGAGAGAGAGGCTTGCTGAAGCCATGTCTGAGTCACCCAGCAGAGATATTGTAGGCTCTGGAACAGGTGAATTACAAAGTCATGACCGTTTTTGTTGTTGCATGTGTACTGACAACATCACCATCACATCAAAATTTGTAAATCTTTGTATTACCTTCTAAAGATTAATGTGTATTTATTTAATCTCATATTAAAAGTAGATGCTTTTGTAGCACTTTAAAAGATGAACCATGCTCATCTAACTCATTGTGAGAGGACTGAAAGATGAGTTACAGTGTTTAATTGAACTAAAACTTGTATGATTTACACAATTCTACATTATTTAAATTAGCCTTATTGTTTTTAAGTTATTAAGCCTATTTTGTTCCAAGAACTGAAAATAAGTTTGACTCAAATACGGTTTCTTGAAATTGGGAAAAATTGTGAAATTCCTCTAAAAGACAGGGTCCTGGCATATTAAAGTGATTTCCTATGGAGATCAACTTGGAAATTGCACATTTTATAATAATGAATTAGGTTGTCTGCAGTGAGAAAGGGAGCAAAAAGAGGGAGAAATTGCCATTCTGGGCAATCCAAATGTTTAACTCATTTAAGAAGCTGCAGTCCTGTGGTCCTCCCCCTCGCCGAACAAGACTCCCTTTGATTTCTGAAGGAAGATGGAGGTTGAATCCTGCATGCTGCTGCTTGGAGCAACAAGGTCACAAGGCTCTAATGCATTTAGCATCGACTGGCCCTCTCTCGTAGCGCGTCTATTAGGCACTAATTTGATTTGTACCTATTCATTTGCAGTCCCTGCAGCAGCACTGAGTTGGTCCTCCTCGTAATTGGTTCTGTCTCTATTTTTGCATCATTAGATTAAGGCCGACTCCCGGACACTTGTAGTCTGCGCTTGTCCATCCATTTATACAGCCTAATGTAACACAAAATTCATTACTGATCACATTACACTCAACTTTTGGCCCTCTAGCAAGGCAGATGAACACATAGTTAACCCTTTGCTTCAGTAGAAAGCCCAGAGCATTGCTCAGAAAATGGATTGTGGAAGGAAGTGCCAAACAAGCCACTCAGGGACTGGGGACATACTGCTGGAGCCTCTGATGAGATACAACTATCATTTTTATCAGCCTGCGTCTGTGTCTTAGCCAGACGCCACGGCTGTAGTTGAAATCCATCCAGAAAAGAAATCTAATCATATACTTCTGAACTACCACAAAGGATCAAGATGAGTAAATGCTGATATTCTTTTTTTATCATTAGTATTATCTCCAGTAGGAATGAGTCTCATATAGACACTTGGTAGGTTGTAGGATTGTCAGTTGTCAGGTGACTTTGTAGCACTGAAATATGTGTGTGTGTGTGTGTGTGTGTGTGTGTGAGTGTGTGTGTGTGGGAGTAGTGTTAGGTGGGTTACGTCATACCTGGAGTGGTGTATATCATACCCAAAAGCTTTCTTTATAGTTGTAACACACGCCATTTGAGGCAGCAGGTTCAGTGACAGTCGCTTTGAAAAACAGAGGCAGATGGTTCCGCACTTAAGATCTCATGCACATGTCTTTTCTCCTGGAAAAGATTCCACTGGCTTGCTGTCATGGGACAAGACTTATTTCTTTTTCTCTTTATGCTTCTCTCTAACTAATTCTCCATCATTGCCTCCATCTTGCCCTTGCCTCCTATCAGTCTTTCTCTGCTGTCAGGTCTTACAGTAGTAGCAGACATGCAGCAGGCCACTTTTTCAGTTCTTCAGAGAAACTGAACATGATGAGTTGATGAGAAGGAAGTCTGTTGTGCCCCGCCCTCAGCAGGTGATGGGGCTGTTTTTCACAGGCTCTCAAAATGCAGTCATCCTGAAATTAGATTTTACCCAGTGACATGTTGAAAATTAGATTTTCTTGATTGGTACTAAACCAACATAAAGTCAATTTAAGCAAGAAAGAAGATTACAGGACTGCACCCTGAGGCACTGCCCCCTTGTCTTTATTTCATACCACCAGTATACCAGTTAAACACAGGTATTATGTTGTTGTCTTTTTTCAATTTGCATGTTCAGCAGACGTAAGAAGTAAAATTTGACGATCTGCCTCACAGTATCTAGATGCTTAATCTGTTCTGAGAGATTTACAACATTGATGATACCCTTCTCTGAAATCCTTATCATTTCATTTCATAAGTGCATGCACTTAACTGAGGGGTGATTTGAGGAGATTGACAGCTTTTGGGCATTCGACAGATGTCGGTGTAAAGAAGTGAGAAAGCTGTAAGTTGTTCTCTGAAATAACTCTGGGTGTTCATTTAACACTTACAAGAGCCGATGCCTTTTTTGTGCACTTGACAGTGAACCCACACTGGTCTAACAGGCCATGCCACAATGACTGCTTTGTGAAGATGTTTGCGACGGCTCTCAAGTACTGAGGCTTTCTCCCAGAACATCTTTTAGCATTCCTTCGGGGGAGTTCCATACTGCCTCCACACATAAGTACACACACACACACACACACACAGACTCTCAAGTGGACACGCATGGACACACCTAGGTGAACACAAATGACCACATGTATACATACAAACACTGAAAGTCTGTCACACATGCATACACACACTTACACAGGCACTCACACAATCATGCTTTGAGGTTAATGGGAAAACATGTGCTTTACCCACACAAGTATACATTCTTTATATAGGAACACACACACACACACACACACACACACACACACACACATACTACTAGGCTGTAATGTGCTATACTTTAGGTATAGCAGAAATTTGGAAACAAAGCACTGTTATACCACACTCCAACATTGTGACAGACTTGTATGTCAGAGGCAATTGTTTAGTGCTTTTAGAAGGAGTCTCCAGTGTCAGCGCATTAGAACAGCCAGCGGTAAAGCTGTAACTTATATTCTATATTTTTTAAGACAGAACTTGTGAAGTGTAGGATTGTATAATTGTAGGATTATGAGTCTTATCATGAGAGAAAATCAAAGACTGTAAGAAGTAAGAGTGATATCTTCTGTGACTTAATGTGTCATGATGTAATTAATAAAAAATGTAAAAACATGCTGTTACTGGAGAATAATAACTGAGTATTATTAACATAATAATGCAGAGTCCAGGGTGATGTTATGCGGACCCTGCATCCCATCAGTTCTCATAACATCACCCCGCTGTTGATTATTTTTTTTAAGAACTGCATGCTCTGCTATATTTTATTACTTACATAGCACAAAGTTCTAACAATTAGCAAGATGTGTTTCGTTTCCAAAAATCTGTTTCAGTCTACTAACAGTCTCTAGACGGTCTGTTTATTTTCTAGCCACTCTACAATGATTGAAATGACCATTACTCAGTGCTCTGGTTTGCTATTGAAGCATGACTGTGGTTGAGCTGCTTTCAAGCAGGCTTTGGATGTGATCAGCAATGAAACAAATTCTACCACTTTTCAATTTTTTTTTAAGTCTGGTCAAGGATGAGGATGCACTCTACATTCAAGACAGATACAGTGTTCACTAAGGCTTTACAAGTGCTGCTTTAAAGGTGCATTTTAATGATGCAGGTGAAAGGACTCTGGCACACAAACCCATACTGTATATAGATGTGGGATAAAGTCCTGGTCAGCTGTATACTCATATGCTGTGATAGCCAGCAGCTGGTGTGTTTGCTGGATTAATTAATTCTTCCGAGAAACCTATGAGTAATCTTTGGTAGAATAAAGATTAGATCTTAGAAAGTATCTGAGTGTGACGTATTCGCATGGCTGCCTAATATTAAAAGATGAAAGAAAAAGTTTATAACAAATATGAAGTGAATGTCCTGTTTAACCCGAAGGCAGCTTGTAATCATCTACTCCTAATAACTAAGTGGGCTCATCAAACATATAGCATGAGCAATTTCTGAGCCTGGCTTTCTGAAACTCTCCATTTTGTTTGCCATTTTTGGTTGATGAAGGTAATATTGCTATTTGGATTGGACTGAGTCACACTTATTCATCTGTGCAATGGAGGGCCATTATCTGAGTGAGTGCTCGTTTTAACAGCAAAAGATAGCAATCTCTAGAGCAATAACGCATAGCTGAAAGTGCACTGGCTCAGCCGCCCGCCACGCAAGATATTAGCACGCTGCTAATCAATCATACAGCGCCTGCTTTTACAACGGGTATGATAGATTACACAAACAAACCTGGTGCTAATTCGGCTTCATTCAGACTGCTGCTGAATCTAGTGCTGCAGTTCTGAGTTGAGAGAAAGTTTTAAAGTTCAAGTGTAGTGTAGAGCACTTATGTGTAGACAAGCACACCACATATTTGCATATGGAAAATAGACACTTACCCACCTAAGCAGATATATTCAAATGATTTATTTGTCGTGAAGGACAAATGGAGATCTTTTGCGTCACTTATTAGGCACAATGTGACATGCTAGTGGGTTTGTGGTGTAAACAACAACTACAGAATCGAACACTGCCACTTGTGCCTGAAGGCATTAACAGTGGGTCAGGGATTATAACACTATGTGATTTGTTTGTTTTCTGTTTGTAAATTTATTAATAATGAGTGGACAGATTTATTGTAAGCAGAGTTGATAAAGCTTTTTGCAAAGCTAATGCGTAAACCTTACATATCTCCCAATATTGATACCCATCCATTATCTTTTTCCTTTTATTACAAAGTGATTTCTTTTTTTTACTAAGGCAAAAAATGCATGAAATAAACCAGTTACACATTTTTCAGTTACACTGCACATGTTTTTCACTGTTTAAAAATAAAATAATCAGTTTAATAAAATGTATGCCAAATACAATATGATAATTATATATATATATATATATATATATATATATATATATATATATATATATATATATATATATATATATATATATATATATATATAAGGTTGGTTTTTTTAACCAAACATTTTCTGAAATGTCCTTTGGTATAAAGTATTTTTACACAGCAGAGATTTGTTTTGCTAATTAGCTCACTGGTTGCTGTTGTTGTTAACATTAAGCCCCATGGCTCCTGACCTACTTTAACCTGCTTTACATTGTTGTCTACAACCAATTCTCTTATATTTAAGGATGTATTTTGTCTTTTTTTCCTCCTTTTTCTCTCAAAACCTAGTAGCATGCACAGCAAGGATTCTAAATCTACTTGTATTCCCTCCCCAATCATTCATACATAGACATAACACCATTAAGTCAATGTCTGTGAGCTATGAACATAATCAAGTTGTTATTAATTTTATTTTCTTTTTTTTCTCGGATTCAGTTATTGGCCCATGTTCTAATGTCACACACTGTGTCCATGTGAATTATCTGAATCCTTGTTTTTTTTCTGGAACATTATTTGATCATTTGTCACACTGACTAAAAGGTGAGGGAAGGAGAGTTAAAAAAAAAAGCACCATTATTTCTTCCTCTCAGCACTCACCCATTCATTTGAGGATCACACTCTTTGGCCAGCCAAGAGTTTAATGTGCAGTGACACTGTGAGATAGTGAAGAATTATTTCAACATCCAGTGATTCAGAGTTACAGCTTCCTCTACATCCTCTCTTAGTGCCTGTACATTCCTCTGTCCCTGTTATGGAACTAGATCTTATTGTATCCTTTATCTCTACTTTTGCTACATAGTCATTGTCTCAGGTTTACTGACCACACTACAGCCGCCAGAGCGATGAGACAAAAGCAATGGGATTTTTGGGGAATGCACTTAACAGCTTGCTCAAGGGAGTGGCACTCAAAAGGCAGGACTTGAGAGAGAGAGAAAGAGAGAGCGAGTGAAAGTAAGGCAGTAAGGAGAGAAAGCAAGTAAGTACTTATAAAACCAAGAGTGACCAAGCGTTCCAAGATTTATTTAGCAACGAGAAGCAAACCACAGGAAAGCATGTTTAACTGGCAGCAGAAGGAAGGGTGCAGGTAGTCAGGATTGATGGAATAATTAGGAAATGTATATATAGAGAAAATCTCAATAGAAAAAGTCCAATAATTGATATTGATTTTTATCAATTATATATATTATATATCTACAGGCTACACAGGTATATATTGTATGCACAAAAGTTTTGGGATGCCTGATTTTTCTAGTTGTATGTGGTACATCCCAAACTGTTACTACAAATTTGACGGCACACAATTGTCTTTGGATGCATGATCCAGCATGACAATACCTTTTTATACAAAGCAAACTTCATGAATACATGGTATACATGGGGGTTGGATGGAAACATCTTAAGTGGCCTGCTATAGAGCTCTTACATCCACCCTAATGAACACCTTTGGGATGAATTGGAATGCTGACTGCACCCAAGGCCTCCTCTCCCTCTGTAAATCAATACATGAGTTAACTAACGCCCTTTTGGCTGAATGAACACAAACCTTCACAACCACACTCTTAAATCTAGTGAAACATCCTCGCAGAACAGTGGAGGTTATTACAGCAGTATGGGGATTAAATGTGAAGTGGTATGTTAAAAAAGTACATGCAGTTGTTAGAAAAAAACCCCTCTGTATTATTTTTAATTTCTTTATATTAATGTAATAGAATACGTTCAGAAATATTGTTAATTATGAGATGTTGATGAAGATTGTGGTGGTGAAAGGGTGAGCTTATGCTTAGTGATTTAGAAATGCAGTGTAGGATTTGCAGAATGTAGTGATACATCTGTATCAGTGTCTATGTATGTTGTAGTGATGCCTTCAAAACTACTATTTCAACCTGTTTGTTCTATTAGATGCCACACAAAAGCTGCATAACTTTTATAACAATTAGTATTAGAAATAGCATGTGCTTAAATGCTATTATGTATGTTTTAATGGTGTTAGATATAAAATTCTGAGCATCAGACTTTTGAGGAAATCAAATGAGTGAGAAAATTAGGGGAACAAGTGAATAATAACAAGTCATAGGAACAAGTAGCTGCTGCTACTGTTCCTCATATAAAGCACTGTTGGCACTTTTTTGTGTTGTGAACGAAGCTTTTTCTCTTTCCATCAACCTTTTTTATGTTTTTACATCTCTCCCTTTCAAATTTCACACAGCATGCTTTGAAATAAACCATTTAAGACAAATGAAATATTGATTGTGACTCGGCTTTCCAAAAGGTCACAGTTGCACAAATTGTGTTTGAGTATGAGGGATCATTGTTCATGCCGAGTGTGCTTCAGACGTTCAGATTTAACCATGCCATTTATTAAAGAGAAGCTCTCTCGTGTGTGAGCTGTAGGCTAATGTGAACTGGTTAGGTAAGAACTAAAGTTGTAAGTGAAAGTCTAGCTGAATGCGGGTTAATGTTGGTCCTCAGGCCGCAGGAAGTGTAGCGTTTCGGTATCTGTGCATGAGTGAAGCTTTGCTCATCACCACTTTCCACTAGACTTATTCAGAGCTTAGCCCTAGAGCCAGCGTGCTGACTGTACTCATTAATCAAAGGCGTATTTAGGATTATAGACAACAATCACATCAGCTAATTAAATCAAAACACAACTTAGACCAGAGGCTGGAGTGATTTGTAATTGTAAATGGCATGAACCTTGCATCCTGCCAGCCTGGATTTCAGTCTCGGGCTTAAAGCAGTTCAGTCAGTTACACTGTCAGCTGTAATAAGTCTTTATTTCAGTAGAATTTACAGATTTTAATTTGACAAGTTTCAGTGCTCATTGTATACATTAGTGTTGCTGGTCATTAAAGCATCGGTCACAGTCGACGTGTGTGTGTGTGTGTGTGTGTGTGTGTGTGTGTGTGTGTGTGTGAGCTGTAAATCTTATTTAGCCTTTGAATTTATTTAACTTGAGTTTCAGTTTCTTGAATCTTGAGTTAGTCTCACTTAACATTAATCAATTCTCACATACATTATGGCTCAAAATAGTAAATATTGTCCCAAATCTGGATAAAATGTTTGATGCAAATTATAGTTTGAGCTTCATTCACCCTTTAAAAGTCCCCCTAACTCCCCAATAACTAGTGTTTTTGCCCGGAAAAACAAATTGAAAAATGGCTCTATGTGTAATTATGGCTGTTAGCACATCTTTGTTAATGCATTGCCATTGCCTGGTTCAGGTTCAACATTTTATGAATATACTTTGTGAGTGCACTTGCACATGCTGTATAGGGAGGGCTGGCACTTATCGCTCTTGTGTTCAGCCAGGAGCAGGACTACACTGCTGTCTCTCAAAGCCGCATGTGCGTGTGTGCAGTACGCTGTACCAGGATGTACTGCTTCTATTTATTTTATTCCACTAGTACTGTCTCTTCTTGTGCTTGACCCCTTGACCTCCCATCCTCTAGAAACGAAGCTGGCCCCTGCATGCATATAGATGTTCCTCACTCAAAAAGCCCACATGCAGGAATGTCAGGAGCCCTGCAGCTCCTGCGTTATCTCTACTCAGTCAGCATGGCTCTATGTCTAATGAGAATATGAGAAATGTGCCTTTGGCAGCCTTCTGAGCTGCAGGCTGGAGTGCGTTAGAGCACGGCAGGTTACACTAGGTTTTCATTAGGTGTAATTGAAAGCGGGCTTGAGTGGGTGCAGCGAGGGCCCTGCCACCTTTACCTGTCCAGCCCTGAAAGCATTCTTTAATGAGGTTGAAATATGGAGACTTTGCTCTTATTAATAAGCTTCTCCACTTTTGCCTCTTCACCCCTGTGTTACGGCGGGCGGTGCCTGAGTGTCGGAGCCTGATTGTTTTCATAACTTGTTGGCGTAACCCTTTGGCAGCTCCTTTAAATTAAGGCTGAAAAATGGTATATACACACACTCACATACACCTTTCATTTACAACTTAATCAATCTTTTGAAAACCTTGCGAGAGTCGGGTAAAAGTTAAAGGCGACGGGAGTCTGAAAGCAGTGATGCGTTAAGCAGCAGTAGCGACATCCCCAAGGTGTGTGTCTGTTTGTGCCCATGTCTTAAAGGCCATGACGGCGTCGGCCTGAGGAACAGCATGACGTGAGAGCACTAACCAGTGCCAGCTGTGCCACATTGAGATTAAAGTGCAAAACAAAACAATCAGATGGGATAAGTATAGTATTGGTGTGGGTTACAGACTTCATCCCCCCTTTCAATCCCTCTCTCTGTCGTGCTCTCTTGCTCTTAGTCTCACTCTCTCTCTCTCTCTTTGATAGTAAGGGCAGTAATTAGGCAGACTCTCTCACTGCCATTTGCTCAGACCCAGCAGCCTGATTAAGGGCTTTTTGTTTACTTTGATCCCCATTTCGTTTCTTCCTAATGCACAACTCAATCTGTCTTGGCCACCACAAGCCCCCAGCTGCAGCAGTGTGTTCTGAATCAGAAGAAAGCATGCTGAGGAGAGAAGGGAGACATGCAGGCTTGCTGGCTCTGGTTTCCCAATCTGCATTTCGCTTTTGCATGACCTGCAGAGTAGCAGGTCACTCCATGACCAACTGTTCTGTTCATTGTGAAGTGGATTTAAACTGTGAACCTGGCAGATAGATATCTACATTACCTGAGAACATTAATACTGTACGAGTTTTTTCAGTAAACTTTAAGGACATATGTATTATACAGCATTTGTGAAAGAGTTTTATGCAACAAAGTGTAGTTTCACTTCAATACGTGCTCTACTGGGGAAGATTCAGCATTGCCTGATGTAAAAGTAATTCAGTGGAGGTATAGGCTTTCGTATATGTATAAAGGTGTACATATGACATCTGCATAATTTAATACAAAGAATACAAAGAAATTAACCATGAGGCAAATAGAAACTCTCAGAAGATGCTTTTAGTCCCGGGCTTCACTGTAGTGATCGTGTCCTCAGAGTGATGAAGTGTGTTAGGATACCCCTACATAAAGTCTTGTTTACTATGGCCAAAAGTTTGAGTTTGGGTTTTATTAAAGCAAATGTCTTTAAATATTTCATATCAGTTCAAGCACTTCCAGAACATGTGTGTAGAGTTGTATAAATACAGGAAGTGAATCTATGAATTTATGATGGTGGAATGTGTTGGAGAGGCCTGTGCATGTAAAGTGTCAATATTATGAGCGTGCTTGTAAGGGTATCTGTGTCAGCATCATTTGCTTTCATTGAAGAACTCCTCGCTAGTGCATACCTTCCTCTCCAGTTTGCCTCGTCTGTGGTGCACATGATCCATGCTGTCCAGCCTGGAGACTGGACTATGACCTGCCGCAGTGTGATCACTCTCAGGTTGCAAGATGTCTTGAAGCTGGTGTATATTTAAACCAGAAGGTTCAAATGCAAGTTTGTATCAATGATTAGAGAAAGCAGTACTATGGTCACTTCACTAGTACACTCCCTTCACTTTGTGGCAGCAGTGTGCAATTTATGTGCTTCTGTCATGGGGTTATGTTCACGGAGTACTTTCACCAAAGCAAACACACACCCTGACTGTCCTCCCTCCTGAGCACATATCATCCAGGGGAATGTAGCCACCCGAAGCCTTGCCAGCCTGCTTCCTTCTAAACCTGACGCTTGGGTCATGAGGCCACATCCAACCTGACACTCTGCTCCTAATTCACTTCAAAGTAGCATTTTGGCGTATTCTTCTGAATAGATACAATAAATATTATGATTTTTGAGGCTCTAATGAAAAAATTATTAACACATCATGTTGAATAAAGCATCATCTATCTTTTAGTCAAAAGAATGGCATTCTGTAGTGAGTATAATGCTAATGTTTAGAAATCACCAATTCACACTAGTTTTAATTCTTTATTAGAAAACCAAACACAGGAACAAATTCACACTCATTCAAGCATAGATATAGCAAGTAAAGCATTAAATTATTAGATTATTTATAAAATCTTCATTTTTTTATTAATATGCAGGGTAAATATACTGTGACATGTTTGAGATCAATTGTTATTTGCTTTTTTTTAACCTGTTACAATTATGTTTTCTCTACACGTAATTCTCTATTTCTTTATATATAATCTAATGGATTGTAGTTTTTATGTATAATCATCCCAAAGACCCTTTATATCATTTCAGCACATAACATGCATCTCATTCATTTGTAATTATTGTCTTCCACACCTCATGAGCTCTGGTGTATCAGATAATCCTTTATTTCGTATTTGCTTTATTTTTTATTTCATAATTTTCCAACATAATTGAGGCTCCACATTATTTTTTATATACAGAAAGTTTACCTCAAGTTTATCTGTAACTCATTTACATTCCAGCAAAAAATAATTGTACTAAAATTTGAACATTTAAACTTTTAGCACAAAAATAGTCTAGTGCTTTAGAAATGCTTGGATGAACAGTTGTGAAATCCGTATACTGTGTATTTCATTTTTGGCTTTAAATATTCACTCATTTTTCACTGCAGCTGATGGGGCTGAATATGTATTATGTTTATATGTATGTATGTGTATAGATACATGAAAGCCTTTGTGTTTGAATTGACGTTATCAATCCGTGCTTTCTCTTTCCTCTCTGTGTCTTGTTCTGTTTTGCAGCGGAGCTGCAGCGAGAAGGCAGTATCGAGACACTGAGTAACAGCTCAGGCTCCACAAGTGGCAGCATACCTCGTAACTTTGAAGGTTACCGCTCTCCTCTGCCCACAAACGAGAGCCAGCCGCTCAGCCTTTACCCCACAGCGTTCCCGTAGAGAGCTTCTCCTCTGTGACAACCTTTCCACCTCTTTATCCCATCACATAGGAAGTGCTCCCCTTCCTCCATCCAGTGGGTGTTTGTTGTGTGCAATGTTGACTTCACCTTCCGCCCAGCCAATCTTCGCGTGAAGAGCAATGAAAAAAAATCCCTTCACATCAGGGTGGAAATGGAAGCGAGACCTGCATGCAGGCTTTTAGTAAATGTGCCACTTGATTCTTACTTGTGTAACAAACATAGAGAGAGAGAGAGAGAGAGTGAGAGTGAGAGAGAGAGAGTGTGAGTAAGAGGGGAACGTTTAGCTCCTGCAAGTAATTCATTCTGTCACAGCTGCCATTTTGTCCTTTTCTCAAACACTGATACTGGATAGTCCAAAAAATCCTCATGTGCAGTTGAAACATGTTCATGCCAATATATCATGGGCATTGAGATTCATGGTGTAACTTAATGTATCTGTTTGTTATTCCACGTGTTGTTTGGGTCTAGTTTCCCTCTCAGCCAAAAGATTAAACATGTTCCATTCAAAATTTTTTTTTTTTTTTTTTTGGCTTAACATTGCAGTAGTTGAAATTTATATCTATGGCAAGTTTAAATAGTAAAGATAAAGCCCATGTATTTCTAAATTAAAATGTAATCTTAATCAGTTAATCATTTTTAATGAGTAAATAGTTTTTTTGGGGGTTTTTTAGAAAATGGTTTCACAAACGTTGTCTAGTATGCTGATCTTCTGACAAGTTTTACAAAACACCTCCTGTGTGTATTTCCTTCATGAAGATACCAGGAGTGTGCAAAGCTTCATTAAAAATACACAATTTGAAATATAAAGCAGTGAAATCTGTCAACACATTTGCTCATCACTGTATAATTTCATGTGTGTTATTTCATTGTGTTACTCGCTGCATTATTCAGATTAGAAAACAGTAAAAGATGCGTCCACGTGTCTGACTGATCGCATGCATCTAACGGGGAAGATCAGGACACACTGCTTTTTATGCAAAATTTCTTTGACTAGTTGCTGAATCTTAATGTTGCCTTTGTATTAATGTATAAATATACTATTTACATGGTCACTTTTATGATCATACCAAATGATACAAACATTACATTTATATCTCACAAGAATAAAAATCTATTTTAGTATTTTATATGATTATTTGGGGGAAAGAAATATAACGTGACTGTTTTGTTTTTTCCTCTCAAATTAGTGATTGTAAATGTTCACTAATACTACTGCTAATGTTAAAATGTTGCATACGGTTTCTCTGCTCTTTTGCTCACATCTATGGTTTAGCTTTTTTTTTTGTACTAAATGTTTTCTATGTATGTGGCTTTGATTTGCTGTGTGTGCTGTGTATCCTCTCTTTTGCTTTTTAAATGTATTGATTACTGGGTCAATTGTCTGCTAGTAAATAAGCCACTTAGTGTTGGTTTCCTTTTGAATTTTTTAGGATATTCATTGTAAAAACCTCTTGACTCTGTCTGTGTGTAACGTCGTTTAAAGGGAGTTAATAACTGGGTAGCAAATCTCTATCTCTGAGAACACACACACACACACACACACACACACACACACACACACATACATATATATGTGCACTCACATATCAGTTTGCTTTGTTATGACATTTTTAAAGGAACCATTCTCCTGAACTGGAATAAACAGGACATGACATGACAGGACATAAAGAAATACCAGTGATATTGATGAAGGTTTTGCTGTAATAGCTTTCAGCTCAGCTTGTGGCATAATGAAAGCTGTTATGGTTGGATTGGACATCGTAGCAACACTGTGGTGCATGTGATGTGAAGGGATTGCTGGACTCACTCACTGAATGATTTACAAAGGTCAAAATTGGCATGACTATATCCCAATGAACGAATCGTACATGATTTTTTGTGAGCCGTTATATGCTTTTGAATGACACTGATTTAATCCTGTTGAATATAAATCCATGCAAGTAAAATGATCTGTCAAATGCACGTTGCTTTGTGTCTATTTACTTTAAAGGATGATCTGTACATTCTGACCATTTATTGTTATGTGTCAATACCAAGGACTGAGCTGAGACACAGAATGGAGAGAGAATTAATAAATAAAGAATAGAGGCTACGGTCGACTATATGTACTCCTTTACATCTAAATTCAGTTCCTGTAGTTTCAAAGGTATTCGTGTTCTCTTATTTCCACCAACCTAAACAAGTAAAAAAAATCTTGTGTGTGTGTGTATGTGTGAGTTTTCTAGTATTCTCTGACTGATTAAATAAAATAAAGTCTGCATTCAGTTTTTGAGATATTTTAATGTTCTAATCAAGTTGCACTCCTTTGTCTCTGTAAACAATTATGTGAGGAACGAGGCATGTTTTGAATTTGACATTACATTACAGTATTGTCAGTAATGTAATAGTCATAAACAATATCATTTCGTTTATAACTTTCCAGAATAGCCCTGATCATAGACAAAACCAGCGATGAGGCCAAAAATGCTCCATAACAGAACCTTTTATTATAAACACACAAAACATACAGGCTAAAGAATGTCACTCTGTACAGTTTATTATATTCTGTGAGATAATTAGGTAGTGAATTAATACATTCATTGGTTTTTATAGAGGGGAAAAAAAGATCATGTTTGATAAACTTGTGAAAAGAATTCCTAGAAATGTGAGGAAATGTTAGCAAAAGCATAAGATTTATTTAAAAAGTCAATCTTAATCATATCCTTAAAATATTTATATTCCACCCCCTGCTTTGGTGAGCTGTAAACCCTCTACACCTGTACATCACTATGGAGTGGGGAGTTTGAGATATATGACACACGGGAACAAGTTTAATCTCTCCTTTCTTCAGATCTCATGTTGCGCCCTGAACAGATGAGCAGCAGCCATAGGAACAAACTCACACACATACAAACCGTTTTGCAATGAGGGCTTTACATCGTCTGCTAGTTGAACTTAGTGACTGCTGAGAAGATCCATGGAAGTGAATCCTACACTCCTCACATACGCAGAATCGTATCAGACCAGGTGGTGAGAGGTGGTGGGATTTCTCTCTCCTCCTTCTGCTCCACTGTCAGATCTCTCTCTGTTTGGAAGATAAGTTTGGGTGACTACTATAAATCAGAGTGGCAGCCTGAAATGGTGTGGGGCTGATAAGTCATATTAAACCTGGTTGGCATTTAGCTGGCCTTCAGAAACAGTATAAAATCTTTAATAAATTCATGGGGACTGGAACATTCATTCAGCTTCAATATTTTTCACCAAGTGCAAAAAAAATATAGAAACTGCTTTAGGACTTGTAGAGAACACTAATCAAAGTGTCAGCATTTAGTTCACTTCTTAGGAGACCAGTAATATAGAAATTACTACTACAGAATTATAATGTTACAAATGTATACATCATAATAAAACCATAACTTGTAGCACAAATCGGTACTGACATAGCTCATGCATTAATTATTAGATAATTTGTATTAACTCGCCCAAGTGAGTAAATCTAAGTTTTCTAAATGTATATAAAATAAACGTACAAATTATACTAACTCTTAATGTCCTCGGATGAGCTTATTACATGCATTATTATATTCTAAATCATTTAATTGACCGTAATTGTTAGATTTTACATTGTTTTTTATTCGTTTTCTACTTTTGAAGTACTGCAGCCTCGTTTTTCGTTTATTTTTGTTTGGAGGTCGAGGGGAAAAATAAACTCGGTAAATAGTAAAATAAGAGCAAGCAGATTAAAATGCGACATTTCAATTACAAAGTGAAATCATATGTAATACATGGTATGCAGTAGTTTTATTGAATATTCATTAGGAAGTTTTCTCCACATATCGACCAGTGTAGCCTTTTGTCCTGGGTTCATTTTCTATTTGCTGAAGGGTTTTTACAGAAATGTAATCAATCTCATGTATTCAGTGCGGTAATATGCGCTTTGTGATCACCAGTGTGTAAACAAGATCTTTTATAGCAGTATGTAAAAGATCATTAAAATCAAGGTTTTAAAAAAAAGGTAAATAATACAATTTTGCAGGGTTGTAAATATTGTATAAGAGAAGCAGACCTGTTTACAAATTATTTTATTTTCTAATTATAAATGAACCGTTATTTAATTTCTTGATATCGTTTGATATGTCCACCTTCAGTTTGACAAAGCAATATATAGAGCTACTAATATATCGCTCATCTCGCCTTGAACGGATTGGATCATAATTGAATTATGAATATAAAAATGGAAAATGGTTCGTTGGCATGTGATTGAACGCTGCATGGTGAACACTTGTTGCTTTGCAGCGCACAGGAGCTGAGATGGTGTGATTGTAGGAACTGCTAAGAAAATTAACACAACGTGTGTGTAATGTAAAATACTTAAAAAATTTGAAGTATTGAAAAAAAAGTGTAGACGAGCCTTTTTGTAAAGTAATATGTTGTGGCCTGTAGGATGTGCGAACAGAAAATCGAGCAAAGTTAAAACATTCATTTCAATCATTATATTATTTAAAGATGATGAAAATATGATTCGTTTGGAAAATTACCTGGTTGTTGTCAGCGGAGAAAGTGGGACTTTTTTTGGGTGATGTTTGGCACTAGAGATATTTTACTGTTTTATATTGACAGCTTTTCTAGTTTGCTGTAGTAAGAAGTGCACGCGGGACTGCGGAATCTACTGTACAAAAAAAGTGGAGTAAATCATTTTTGAAAACTTGTAACTTTTAATTAAAAAAACTTTAGTGATGCACATTATTTTGCCTCCTACGACTACAGCTTCAGCTACCACCAGGTTCAAATAAAGGCAATAGTTCTGCAAAACCGCCGAGAATAAATACAAGCAATAATTCCTTTGTTTTTATTTTTTTCTCGCACATGAGTTTCTGAGTCAACGCTGTACAATTAAATGTTATTGCATATTAATTAATTTCTGGAAAATATTGCACACAGTTCACTTACACTTACAAATGTGTTTAAAATGTTCTCAGACAGGTGTAATGTAACTGCCTGCTTGAGACGAGCGATGGAAAAGTTCCTGATAGGCTGTATGGAGTCAGTGTGTGGTGTGCGAGTAATAACACAGTCCCAGGGGTCATTAGAGCGCCCCCAGCTGTTACCTGAAGGATAAGGACAGGACTTCAGCAAAAGTCATTCATATTACACTGATAAGCGAACACATTAAAGCCTTTTAGTCTTCTGATGATAACATCATTTCCGTGCGTTGTGTTTGGAAGATATCACTTATTTTTAGTCCTATGTCCTTATTCAACTCTAGTTTAGGCGGCGTGTATTTATTTAGACATGTGCGAGTCATATCTGTTGGTAGTCCACAAATGCATCTAAACAGCAATAAATCAGAAGCTCTCAGTGGACGCTTTATTTGGGCATCCACCATATTCAGCCTGCAGAGCTTCCTGCTAATCAATTCATTAGCCAGCAAGTCAGATTACTAAACATGTGACCTGGAATATGAGAATATATATATATATATATATATATATATATATATATATATATATATATATATATATATATATATATATATATAAAGTGTGTGTGTGTGTGTGTGTGTGTGTGTGTGTGTGTGAGAGAGAGAGAGAGAGAGAGAGAGAGAGAGAGAGAGATTAACTGCAGTTACACCTCAGCACAGCGATCTTATTGTTTTCATCTTATATTCGGCAGCAGATTCAAGTCCTTCGCTGAGAATAAAGAAATGTGCAGAATCACACACGTGGATGGGTTGAATGAAACAGAGAGCTAGGGCAGAGAGCAAAGGATTGGATAGGAGGCCGGTGGGATCCCTGTGACAAGGGGAAATATGAGGGACTTTGACAGGTCTTAAACGGTCTGGCGCCAATGCCTCAGTCTAGCGGCTAAATTTAGCAAGAGAGACGATGCAGAGGTTCAGTCAGAGATGGCGAAAAGATTAAAGCAAGGGGCAATCATATAAAAGTGAAAAAGAAAGACAGAAGCAAGTCCATATACATGACCAGTGTAAGCTAGGGTGCATGCATTCTACTGAAAACATGACATTATGTGTGTGCAAAAAACTGTGCGCGCGCGCGCGTGTGTGTGTGTCTATCTCTCTCTCTTTCTCTGTATATATATATATATATATATATATATATATATATATATATATATATATATATATATATATATATATATATATACAGAGAGAGAGATAGAGAGAGAGAGAGAGAGAGAGAGAGTGTGTGTGTGTGTGTGTGTGTACACTTCTAATGGCAGCATTGTACTCTAATACATGTAAATGTATTAATTTTGGTCTATTTTATATTGATACGTTTTTTAGACAAAACCCAGCATCACCGGCTGTAAAAACAAAACCCTTGTAGATGTGGGTAAATAATATTCTACCTGACGCTATAAGAATCCAAAAAGCATGTACTGGATCTATCATATTTAACATGTCGTGAGATGTTATTAAACTCAACGCTGTGGATCTGCACAGACAAAAATCCTGATACGAGCAAATAAGGCGTAAATGATTTCTTTTTAGAAACAAAGCGGGTGAAAGCAGTGTTCACTTCATCCTGTGTGCATCCTTTTCCACCCTGTCATTAAAGCTGCTATTTACCCGCTACTTTAGCCTGCAATCCAGACATGTAATGTTGTCTTTAACGGCGAGGATCTGACTGTTAGCAGCGGCTCTGCAAAGTTTCCAGCATGAACAACTCTGAAGTCATGTGTGATAATGGCTCAGCGCTTGATTACATTCTCGTCGGGCTGGATGTGTGTCAGTGAGGATCGAGGCCCTAGGAAAAATAAATCGGACGTAATTGCAGTGACTCTGTTGATGTGATTAGTTCCTTAAGTATATACATGGAAAACCATTACCATTCCCATGTGTGCTTAATCTCTTTCCACTTGAAATCGTCCGGTGTCGCAGTTTAAAGCCCACAGATCAAACATAGACTATTGATCAGGGCGAGTCAGCGGCTCTCTTCAGCCTATAAACACTTCAGCAGAGAAGAAGAGCTTCCAGGCCCTAATGAACAAATCACAGCGCTGAACGAGAGATAAAAACAACTCCAAGAAACAGACTGAGAGAAAGAGAAAAGCCTTATTTATCATGTGGTTAGACTTAAACAACTCAAATCAATAGATTGTGAAATGTTTAAATGAACTTTTCTCACTTCATTTACGATTAATTACCCGGCGGAAAAAACATAAATAAATCTCTACAAGTGTAAATTGTAATCTCCGTGTGTGTAAAATAAATACTACAAGCTGTTCTTATTGCTGTCTTATAAAATGTATATATTTACATTTTAATATGAACTAACATGGTGTAATCACAAATCAACCCACAGCCATTTATTTGTTGCATTATTGTTATTTTTTATTGACTTATACACTCATTATATTATTATTATTATTATTATTATTATTATTATTATTATTATTATTACATGTAGGTCAAATGGCCATTGTGTAATTTTTGTTTTATACCAATGCAATAATTTTACCTTGTTTAAAGTTAGGGTTGTTGATTTTTTTTTTTTATTGAGATTTGTTCATTATTACAGTATTCTAATACTGTATGTACGCTAAATAGATTCAGCTTTATCCAAGTAGTTATGCTACCTGTTTATCTTATTACACATTAATGAATCAAGTAAAACAATTATTAGAACGCTATAATAATAAAAAAAAACTATAATATATCATTCGTTTTGGGACGCAAAATGTTAGATGTCAGTATCTCTGAGACATTTTTTTCACAACTTTAATGAACACGAGTATATATGAAAATGCAATAATAAATTATGTGTTATGTGCTTTTTGTAAATAAAATTATGCTGCATTTTTTTTTAGAAATCTATTGCACCTTTAACAAATAATCCGTTTGACATATGCATATATATATATATATATATATATATATATATATATATATATATATATATATATATATATATATATATATATATATATAAAATTTGTTTTTTGACAGGGACATTTTGTGAGTTTGTGTGTACTGGTGTTTTTGTTATGAACTGTATATAAGGACTTGTATAATCAGTAACGGAATTAACGCACACATCATAATCTGTAAACAAATGTCCTATCCGCATTATAGTCATTAGATTAGAGTTCATTTGCATGTGTAACTGTGTGTGTGTGTGTGTGTGTGTGTGTGTGTGTGTGTGTGTGTGTGTGTGTGTGTGTGTGCTAGTGGCCTCTAAAGGGTTAATTGGAAGTACAAGTCGTTTCTGCGCTCTTCCGCAGCAGCTCCGCCGGTAAACGTGTGAAGGAGAGAAGAGGGCTTGTTTGAGATATCTGGCGCTAGTTGTTTTGGAGAATAGTTGCTGTTTACTGATGACTCAATCATTTAAAACATAAAATTATCAGTATTTACCATCATTGACATTTAGAGCAGAAAAGCACGCAGCTATTTTATGGTCGATCTGCCAATAGACAATTCTTACTGCTGTCCATCAGCCGACTGGCGCCAAGACCCTGTACACCACCATCCCCAATTAAACCCAGTGTCCACTGCTTTTACCTCCACAGTGCACAACAAACATCTTCATTCATTAGTCTGGAGCCCTCCAAGGCTGAAAATACTTGGTAAATATTTACAAAATTGCTGTGTCTCTACTATAAGTCGGTCTCCAAAACTGGTTTTGTTATATTATTTGTTTGTGTGTAACTTTAATAACAATATAAGCACAAATTCATTGTTATCTTGAAACAAGTTTGAATTCGTGCACTAAGTACCCTGACTAGCTGGAGTGTTAGTATGTGCTGTAGATATGCTGATGTGCTGAAATCTCCCATCAATACAAGTTACTAGGCATGTCATTCAAAGATATGAAGCAGATTAGCAGGTTCAACAAGAAGAAGCCACTCACCAAATCTTTACACTGTCTTCATATTCCTTCCGTTCGTCATGTCTTTGTATTGTATATAGGCTCGTGTTTTTTCCAGTGAATCGGGCTGCATTTAAAGTGCCAGTGTCCGCTTTCTAAGTCGCCTCCTCTCTCGCCAGGTTACTGATGAGCCCAAACATATTTCAAAACAATTTCACTAAATAAAACGGATCCTTTTCTTTTTTTTTTTTTTTTTTTTTTGCTCCTTGCATCAGTGAATACGCCTTAAACTGCTCTTTTTTTTTATCATTTTATTGATCTTGTTTTTGGGATCGCGACATACAAACTAATTTATGCTTTTAAGAAAAAACGCACAAATAATTCTTTTTTCCATGTTTACATGTTTGGAAGCACGTGCGCCCGATGGGAAATGTGTTCTCCTTCTACGTGTTCAGTCGCGTTATTTTAGTGTTTAACACCCATTTTTTTATTACTTAGGTTCAATACTAGAGAGCGCGACAATTAACCTTAGTAATCGTAATTCCTGGTTTCCAGTGCATCGGAAGTGAATGTGGTGCCCCTGACAAGGCTGGGCATCGTCTCGTTGTGATTACAGCGCTGGAAGCTGATCGAGTTGGTGTGTCCGTGCAGCGGCTGAGGAATGAGCGCTGACCCGCCCGGCATCGACGTGTGGGAGGGAGTTCCCTTGCTTTTCTGTCATTGGTTAATATTTTATTCTGTTGACATGTTTTCTTACTGCTAATGCTTCCGACACCTTCTTGTCCACCCCCTCTCCTTGGGCCTGGCCGGAGCTGTCAAAACCACGCCTATGGAGGCTCACAATTGGTCCGAAAAGCGTAAAATCAGCAATCAAGGGGGCTTGGTTCATTAGTACTGGGAGCGGAGCAGGAAGGACGTGTGAGATAGTTACAGTTGTGCAGTGGACAGGGCAGGAACTAAGCCGCTTCACCTCCGCTTCTCCTATAGAATATGATTGTGCAGATGGGTTTCTGCGTCGAGAGAGTGATCTTGTTTTTATGAGAACGGCGCGCGCAGGAAACAAACATCTGCTTTCGAAGTGTCGTTGCGCTCACTTCCACCGGTAATAGTACAAGACTTGGTGAAATCAGCAGCTGAAGGGAAACTGAAGTGCATGTTCCCTGTGGCCACTCTGCCTCTGCTCGCTGGTGAACGACAATACAGAAACTTTGTACTGTAGTCGAAGATTACCTCAGTGCTTTTCTCTCTTGAAAGTGTCGCGACGGTATATTCCAGCTGGATAAGCGCCGCTCTGAAAGGGGGAGGAAAAAAAAGCATCACTTAAATATTTGATTTTTCAGCGATTTTGGATGCACCGATGAGAGATCCAGTTTTTTCAGGCAGTGCCATGGCTTACCACCCTTTCCACGCTCACCGGCCCACCGACTTCCCCATGTCAGCGTTCCTGGCGGCCGCTCAGCCCTCGTTCTTCCCGGCGCTCGCGCTGCCTCCTGCTGCTCTCACTAAGCCGCTGACGGAGCACAGTCTGGCCGGAGCCGCCGAGGCTGCGCTCCATCCGGCGCTCAGTCACCACCACCAGGCCGCTCATCTGCGCAGCCTCAAGAGTCTCGAGCCGGAGGAAGAGGTTGAAGATGATCCGAAAGTCACACTAGAAGCGAAGGATCTATGGGACCAGTTCCACAAATTAGGAACAGAGATGGTTATTACTAAATCTGGCAGGTAAAAACCCACTTTGTAGTTCAATTCGTTATCAACATCGACCTTATTGGTTTTGTATGTGTTATGATTTTTTTTTGTAGTTTGTATAAGAGAACCGACCTGTTTGTATGTATGCGTCCTCGTTAATCAGTTTTAAATGTCAAAATATTATCCTTAAAAATGATTTGATTGGGCGTTTATAATTTGAGAAAATTTGTTTTGGTGTCTAAATAAATCCCTTTTTTTTTCAATGCCGATTTTTTTTTTTTATTTCCCATGGATACACGTTGTCGAATTTAAATAATCGTATCCTGTGTGTATATGACTACACACAATATGGATTATAAGATTTAGTGTCCGACATTTTGTTGTCCGTATTTGTACGAGTTGTTAGAGCGTTAAATATACTTGTCTCATTTTATAATGTTTTTACGAACAGAAATACATTTAATAAATATCGATTTTTAAGCATTAGATCTGTAACCGGAGGCGATTGCTTTAGAATTCAAAACCTGTTTCGGGAGAAAATATAAAACACAAAATTATTGATAAATATATTTGCATGTCAGATTTTTATAATTTATATGTAGTCCAGCACCGTTATAATATAAACTGCTAAGCGTATAGGGAGAATAGGAATGAAAGTGTGCATATAGATGAATATTATTAACAAGCAATCGTTTTGTATTTTTTTGTAGGAGAATGTTTCCTCCCTTTAAGGTCCGAATAAACGGACTTGACAAAAAAGCCAAGTATATTTTATTAATGGATATTGTGGCCGCTGATGATTGTCGCTATAAGTTTCATAACTCGCGCTGGATGGTGGCGGGGAAGGCCGACCCCGAGATGCCCAAGCGCATGTACATTCACCCGGATAGCCCAGCTACAGGAGAGCAGTGGATGGCAAAACCTGTCGCTTTCCATAAGCTCAAACTGACGAACAACATTTCAGACAAGCATGGATTTGTAAGTAACCTTCTTTTGCATGCTACAATTCTAGTCCAAGCAGATGGATGATTAGGTCTGTTTGTTGGCCAAAAGCGGTTTAGAAGATTGACAGACATTTTACAAATAAATGACGCTTTTGGCTCTTTATTAAAAAATAAAAATCAGCAAACAGTAACCTAATGTACCATATGTGTGCTCCAAATCCTTCATAAGAATAATGTCATATAGCTTTATTGTGACCCTTTACATGCCACATTCTCATAGAATATATTCAACTTTCGTGTTGTGAACACTGTTATGCTTCATCCATGTTTCTTTCTTTCTTTCTTTTTAATTGTAATACAAAATATCGACTGTGACTAATCAGAAAAAAATAAAAGGACAGGTAACTGCTGCAATTGGTCCTGACCGCACTTATAAAGGCACAGAGTCCTGAAATAGTGTTTAAAATTAATATTTAAAAAGTTGGCGGACGCAAAGTTTGCCAGCAATCTTCTCTAGCTCACACAGTCGAAGGTAACTTGCGGCCCTGAGTTCTTACACTCGCCTGCGAACCAAATCGACAGGAAACAAATAGAACAATTTACATGCATGGCACAATCATTTGATAGGTGTAAAGTCAAATCAGAAAGCTTGTGTTTTTCCTTACATTCTGTTCATTTCTGAGGCTGACCTGCTCTTACCTGCTTAAATATTTTTTTTATTTCTTAATATAATCACATAATAAAGCTATAGCATAAAACAACAGCTTAACCCAGTTAGCACTGGTGCAGTTTTTCACATCCTTTATAAATGGTCTATTGTGAAATTATTTTACTAATTGAATCTTACCCCTCTGTTTTTGTCTTGTTCCCAGACTATACTGAATTCAATGCATAAATACCAGCCCAGGTTTCATATTGTGAGGGCCAACGATATTCTGAAGCTTCCCTACAGCACTTTCAGGACATATGTGTTTCCCGAGACGGAATTCATTGCTGTCACTGCCTATCAAAATGACAAGGTATGTAGCTTAATTCATTCGATTTTACTAAATGTTGCAAAATCACAATATATGCCAAGTTTCACGAGCAGACGTTTCAGTCGGGTGCTACTTTTTCTTTTACTATAAAAAAAAAGCTGCTCTTTTTTAACAATTAAAATGTTGAAACATTTGACTAAAACAGGATTATCCCAAGCAAACCATAGCTAGTCAGACCTATAGCCATTGTGTTGTGAATCCGCATCTCCCTGAACGGTTTTGTTTGTTTGTTTGTTTGTTTTTAAATAACGAATATTATTCATATGTGCCAGCGGACGCTTAATATGTGTTAGTGGACGTGCACCCTCAGAGCTGATATTAATTGCCCTGCGCGCTCGTGTGTGTGTGTGTGTGTGTGTGTGTGTGTGTGTGTGTGTGTGTGAGTGTGTGAATAGGGGGGGTCTGGTCGGCTTGTTGGCCATCGTAAAGTTTGTGGCATAGAGTCCCAATCGATTAGCAGGCACTTAAGCTCGCCAGTGAGTCTGGGAGCTGAACTCTCGAAATGTGTGCTATCAGAGTGGGTCAGTTTGTAATCCTTCTGGAAACACTAACGCAAATGCACCACGCTTTTACTTCTGTAAAATTCTACAGAACTTATAACACCCTTATTGCTTGGCTACAAATGTCGTAAATAGTATTACTACTATTATTATTTGTATTTTATTGTAATTATATGAACGCATGAATTATTGATAGCAATAATAAATTGTCCTGTCCTGTTGGTGGTAGTTTACAGTAGGCCGAGCCTGTGTGCTATGTAGCTAGTGAGAGACGAATGAATATTTACACGTGGAATGTTCTCATGGGGCTTTTCAATATAACTAAGCCTTCTATAAATATTTGTTAATGGTTTAAATTTAAGTATGTGTATTTTTTATAATTATTTTAACAAGGGTAGTGGCCAAGACCAAATAGATCAAATAGATCATTTCCACTGCGGTGATGGTTATAATAATAATAATAATAATAATAATAATAATAATAATAATAATAATAATAATAATGTCATTTCCCCTCAGATTACACAACTGAAGATCGATAATAATCCCTTTGCAAAAGGCTTCAGAGACACGGGAAATGGAAGGAGAGAAAAAAGGTATGTCTAGTTTTTATTCTACATTTAGTAGTATATTAAGTACTTTATAATATTTCTTGTGTGTTTTGGCTTTCCGTTTAAGACTTTCACTTTTTTCAGTAAAATTATATTAATATTTTATTTTCTTTCTATCCCGATCTTTTTTTTCCCCTAGGAAGCAGTTAACTCTGCCCTCGTTACACATGTATGAGGTTGGTCAGTGTAAAGTGGATCGGGAAGGGGCAGACTCGGACGCGTCTTCAGGCGAACAAACCACAGCCAGGGACTCTGTTCATTCTCCTATCGGACCTGCAACGAGTCCTCTCACTTTCACCAGGGCCAACAGAGGTAGATTCCCAGTTTGACTTACTGGACGGTGTGTAGTGAAACTAAGGGGGAAGACATTTCTTTAGGAATTTATCAGACGACTAAGGCTGTGTTTCTGCGGCTGAGAACACCTGCAGTGAGAATAACTGTCTCTGTAAGAGGATTTAGGCTCCATGGGGGTTTAGGTTACGACTAAGTGAATTCAATTAGAATGCCCTCATCTACTAGATTTAGACGATTTAAAACCAACATTTAATCGTATTCTAATGCCCTCATTTAACACAATAGTGGAGGTATTATATACACAGAAAAAATGGGTAAATAATAAAGGAAGTCATTGGACAATGTGTGAGCTGCTTGGGAAAAAATAAGTAGGCTATATAGAGACATCACATGCATAGCCTATATATATATATATATATATATATATATATATATATATATATATATATATATATATATATATATATATATATATATATTAAATGCATTCAGTTCATATTATAACACTAAATATACAGGTTATTGTACATTATTATTCTACACTAAACCGAAACATTTCTTGTTTAATTTACCTTCTTTGTTACACATAATTGAAATGATTACAGACCAATAATAATAATAACTGTTCTGTAATTTCTTGTAGAAGATAAAGCTTGCACTGACAGTGAGCATGAAGCTGAGAATCAAGAAGATCACTGTGGAGGATCGAGCAGTCCTAAAACACCGTCTCCACTCAGTCCCAGGTGTGAAGAGAGGTCGAGAGAAAGACCGAACCTGGAGAAGAAGGAGGACTATCCGGATTCAAAAAAGCAAAACGAGTCTGTGTTTAGCGTAGGCAACCCCGACAAAGACAAACTGGAGAACAAGCACAGGAAAGATAGTACAGAATCGTCTAAGAAGGACGTAGACGTTGGGGGTCTTAGCGGAAGTAAAGACAGTTTCTCGCCCCTTATGGTCCAGACAGAAAGTCCATCACATTTCGGAGCAGGACATCTGCAGAGTTTAGCTCTCTCTGGTCTGCACAGTCAACAGTTTTTTAACCCTCTGAACACCGGACAGCCTCTGCTCTTTCATCCAGGACAGTTTGCGATGGGCCCTGGAGCATTTTCAGCTATGGGTATGGGACATCTACTGGCTTCAGTATCAGGAGCAAGCGGACTGGAGAATGGAAATCTTCCGACACAAGGAGCCGGAAGTAGTCCTAATCCATTTCCCTTTCACCTGTCTCAGCACATGCTAGCCTCTCAGGTAAGATTTCTTTCACTATTCAGTTTAACAGCATCATTTGACTAACATGGACTGTTTGTGAAACTGATGACACGGGCAATAACGATTCACCTATTTGTAAAATTTTGTCCAAAATCATGTGAGCTGGAAAAAAAATCTTGTCAGTTCATGCTCACGAGAAAATGTTATGCAGACAGCTATTAAACCCTGCCCCTTCAGTCCATTTAACTATTTATATATTCTAGTCTGAACATGCTGTCGATCAAACTAAACATTGCGCAATATAAGATTTAATATATGCATAGCATTGTGCTGTCATTTTATGAGTTCCAAATATACATTTTATTTGAAAAAAATATATATATATATTTTGTACAAACTTATCCAAAACTGATTCTGAGTCTGTATAGGTGCAGATCTTGCTAACTATTTTTAACGCATTTTTGAATACAGGGTATCCCCATGCCTCCATTCGGTGGTCTGTTTCCCTATCCGTACACGTACATGGCTGCAGCAGCTGCCGCAGCCTCTGCACTCCCTGCCAGCAGCTCTTCCTCTTCTCTCTCCCGGAACCCGTTCCTGAACAGCTCGAGACCGCGGCTACGCTTCAGCCCCTATCAGCTTCCAGTGGCTATTCCTCAAAGCACAAACCTGCTCACCACAGGATTGTCAGGTGGCCTGAATCCCTCATCGGAATCATCCAAATCAGGCAGCAGGGAGGCGAGTCCTGTGCCCGATCAACACAACCATAAAGCCGCGTCCTCTCAGAGAAATGGCTCCCCCAAAATCACTCTGAAGGAGTCCATCAATGAACTTCAGAACATCCAGAGGCTAGTGAGCGGCCTGGAAAGCCAAAGGGAGGCATCCTCACCCAGGAACTCTCCCAAATGAGCCAGGATCAACAAACCTATCCAGGGCATAACTTGAACTGGCAGAGGATGTTATTATAACGTGGAAATCAGAAGGATGTTCGTATACATTTTTAACCCATGGATGATCGCAGTGGCAATAGCTAACAAGAAGGAAAAAAAGAAATTCTAATAATTTGTTAAATATGAATAAACTTGGTGCTCTCGTGGTGGAAACTTGAACAGGTCTTTAAAATGCTGCGAAGACAATCTACTATTCCCTGTAGCCTAATGGACTTCATGGAAAACGTGCTGAAAAGTTCCAACAATCTATGAATGAAAATAAAATCGAGAGGCCAGTTTTGCAGAATGTTGTTATAAAATGTCACTGTTGGCCACAGAACAGTGGATGTGGATCAAACGACACTTACAAACTGTAAACTTAAACTGTAAATCAATCGAGCTACATCCAAATAAGAAGTGTATTTTAAAAAAAAAGGGATTGCATTCAGAGTCATTGGACTGTTTGTGAAAATCCGGCGGACTGTGCGTGACCTATTTAATGTAATTAAAAAGAAATTCTGTAAATAAGCTATAAGAATCCAAGAATATGCAAATCGGTATTAATTTATTCACAGCTGTACATTTGCGTGTATATACTATTTAGAGTTTAACTCTGTGCTTTTTTTTTTTGCTTTTTTCTTCATTTTACATAAACTGTAATAGTGTAAATGAAAGCTCCTTCATAGCGCTTGTTGGGTTGAAGCAGATCATTTCTATCTGTGATGCAACGCTGTTTAATCTGCCTGTGACACGTTAACAGAAGCGTGTGCCTTCGCTGTACAGTTAGTTGAAGAACACGTGGGACTGGAGTCCAGAGTGGCACACTACTATACTAAATAGTATGTCAACAGTAGGATTCTCGGTGTAATATGACCGAATGTGCTGCAGACAACATACTATTTAATATGCTAGTATGCGCCTTGAGAGGGTCTCAGGATTCACTCCAACACAAGAGACTTAATTTTGTCTTCATGGACTGGACCAGAGCCCACATATGCTTTAGGATAATGACCGTGTCGCATTTGCTGGTTGTTCAGATTTTTTTTGTTGTTGGATTCTCTCACAGTTTCAATAAAAACGCGTTGAATTAATATCATTGTGGCGGAGCAATTTTTAAATAGCCTTATTAAACCTTATTGCGCATGCGTCACCTGAGCAAACGTATATCAAATATAAACACGTGAACAACTAATCTGTTCCCTTCGACCACAAATTTTAGACAATTGTGATTAAATAGTAATATTTCTGATTATATCAAAGTAATAAGTTTGTCTTTACTAATGACACAAGCAAGCAGATACTAAAACGAAACACGCTACAATTAGCAAACATCATTACAAACAATAATGTACCCGTATTATTCTGTTTATTCAGAGTGAAGGTCTAATGGTAAGATAATAAAAAAGCGTATGTGAAACAGTTTCTGGACTTGATCTTAAATGGAATATTAGCGCAAAATTGTACACATTTACTGCAAGTCACTCGTAGAACCTGTGCTATAGAGGTACAAAACCCTTGATGCCCAATTTACTGTGAATAAGAAGGCACAGACTAGTGCGCCCTCTGGCGGCTACTTGATTAGTTTTACTACATCATTACTACTACTACTACTACTACTACTACTACTTATTATGACAATAATTATTATTACTATTTGTATTCTTCTTCTTATCATCATCATTATTATTATTATTATCATCATCATCATTATCATTATCATTATTATTATTATTATTATTATTATTATTATTATTATTATTATTATTATTTTATGCCTGTTGTAATTTGGGCCCCGGGTGCAGAATAAAACAAGGAAGGATAGTAGGATGAAGGAGGATGGCCTCTAGGCTGCAGACAGGCTTTTGTGCTGTGTTTTTGCTCCGGCGCCTGTCGCTTGTCGCCTGGCTGCTGGCCGAACTGCTTCACACACACCGCGACCTACACTTACAGCTCCTAATTAGGGATTATTCTTTCTTTCTCCGGGCAGAACCGCATTTGTATTAATGGGCCATTGTTGTCTGTTCGCTTCAATTAACAGAGCAAACAACTCGACTTTACTATTTGTCCAGAAGAATCAGCCAATGACAGTTTAAAAAGACTGGGCTTGTTCAAAACACAATGTAGACTTATACAAGATACATTTCTCCCCTTCCTCATAGAAAACAAAATAAGCATTCATAATGCGTAGTTTCTCACACTATCAGTTCTTTATCAGCAGACTGAAACTGAACACTGAGTAGCCTGAAAACCTATATAACCACTGAGGGGTGAAGATGACTTCTTGCTGATATCACTCAGTTTTGTAAAAAAATACAAATACCACTGAAACTAAGGATTATTTTATGTGCCAGAGTCATTTATAAACCAGTGTACTGTACTCTATAAACACAATTACATTTAACCTTAACGTAGTCATTCACATTCTTTGCTCGGGGTTAGAAATTTGTACAATAAAAAATTTCACTCATTTATTCCAACCAAAACCAGCTTTCACATAAATTTCGCAAAAAAGTCTGGCAAACAATGTACATTCTTTATTCACACAAATATTTCCTAATAAAAATTAAATAAAAAATAGTAAAAATGTATATTAATATGATGGCAAACTAAATCAGTGGCACAACAAAATAACGGAGATTTCACATATACAGGTTATCCCGAGGGTCGCGATGGATTGGAAATGCCCAGGTTGGGAAAGCTGACCCGTGTGTGTTTACAAATAAATGGCAACCATGTAGGAAGTGCTTTGTAAATAAAGTTATATTTTGGTTAAAAATAAATAAAAAAAATCCCTATGTAAGAAGACTTGGGACATCCTATAATTTACAGTAAACATCATCCTTAGGGTTAAATTTACATTCTTACTGTCCAGTATGACTTAAATACACATGTTGTGTTACTAAGTATTTGCTATAGACAGGAAACAGAAGACAAGCCCAAAAGGTACACTTAGTGACTTACACTGAATGAATGGATAAAATAGTTTAGACTTGATGTAGACGCGAATACTGCCTGCAGACACGGGAAATTGTGCGCTAATAATAAAAAACAAACGTAAATGGAAATTATAAAATGAAGTATTAATTTGTACCCGGTTCTTAACAGGTTGCACAAAAATTATTAAGCCGTAATACAACCTTCGGAAGTAATGTAAATACTTTAGCACAAATTAAATGTATATATATATATATATATATATATATATATATATATATATATATATATATATATATATATATACATACACACAAAAGAGTTTTAAAAAGCAAAAAACATTATTGTGTTAAAGTTGCAGTAAGTCACAGAAATAACTAAATAGAGGATACAGAACAGAAATGACAAATAAACATGTTCATGTCTTCTAAGCAAGCAGCATTCTATAGCTGTATATAAACACTTTATATGACCAAATACAGATATCATTTAAACAGTCAGTTCAAAGCAAACACAGACTATTTGTATCTAATGCACTACACTGTCCGAGGTTTGTGAAGCCCATAGCAGCACAACCTGATAATGTTTGACAGAGTGAATCTTCACAGTTCAGATTCCCAGAGAAATTTCGAATTAAACACTGTTAAATTGTGGTCAGTATCTATTCGTTCCTAGTTGTGTTTCAAGCATATTATCAGGGTTGACGCAAAATGCGGAGCCAACCAAAAACAAGGACTCACCGCCACCTCCTGGACACATTAATAAAAATAAATGATAAAATACAATCATTTAAATACATTAACATCGTGTATTTTCTGTGCCTGTCAGAATTTTCGCAAAGTTTTGGAGACAGAATCATGCAGTGTTTACACATATTAAATATATATATATATATATATATATATATATATATATATATATATATATATATATATAAAAGAAAAAGTAAAAACGTGTGGATTTAACAGATGTAATCAATTTAACACTGCTCGACTGGTTCTTTCTCTCTGGCTACAAAGGCATGAATTAAAACTCTTTTCCGTTCTGGCACCTTGGTGGTGAAATGAACTCTCCCTAGATGTCTGAACAGCTGAGTCACTGGCTGTCTTCAAACTGAACACCTACTTCCGGCTGTACTTCAATTAGCACTGTACACGTCTGTGCACGTTTCTTCTATATTGTCACCACAATAATATCATTTTTATACTCATGGTCTAAAATTGATTCTCGGTCCGTGACCTAGTTAACCAGTGTCAGGATTTTTATTTACAATTTGGTTGTAGTTCAATAATGTAAGTCGCTGTGCATAAGGGGATCTGCCAAATGCCGTCAACTTAAATGTAATGTACTTCATTTTCACCTTATTCAAATCCTGACAGTCCAGAAGGAATTAATAAATAGATGTATTATATATATATATATATATATATATATATATATATATATATATATATATATATATATATATATACACACACACATACATACATGACATTAAACATTAAAGTGCAATGCATAACACAATGTCACATACAGCAACTATGTATATAAACAGCCTGGGATCGACGGATGCAGGTACTGTAGTGCACCCATTTACCACTAGGTGTCACAGTATCTTCCTTAAAAATATTCACATAATTTTGGACAGTTTTTCATGTATTTCATGTCTCTTTATGCTTCTTGATATTATACTTAAACTTTAAGACAACACTAACGATAGCATCAATAGTGATAATAATAACACATGATCTATAGTATATCTAAATAATGATGAATATCTATATCTATATCTAATAACGACGAATGTCAATGATTTAAGAGGGTTTTTTTACTCTGTCAGTGGTAATTTTAAATCAGAGAAAAGGAGTAAAGAAAAATATAAATATGTGCAGACAATGTTCATACATGGTGCATACTGCTTAAAGGACATGTGATTGTGGCCTCTGGATGGGCACAGCCAACACTGTAGTGCAGCTGACAAAGAGAGATCTTGAACAAATTATTTGCAGCCTTCATCAGGGTCTCTGGTGCCATATATATATATATATATATATATATATATATATATATATATATATATATATATATATATATGAACACAATGAACACAAGAGATTATCAAAGACTAACAATCTGTTCCATGATGGACGAAGCGGTGGGTCACTGAGGGTGTGAGACTATAAACTAGCCAGCTGCTTTAAAACATACAATACTTTCACACTTCTAAAGTTAAGTGTATACCACTTATTTCTTCAGTGGTGCCTTTAAGGGTTAATAGATTAGTTATAACCTTTACTCTTATATCACATCAAATATCTGTATGGTAGGCAAGGCAGATTCATCCAAAAATGGTGCTGCGGAATGATCAGATTCTATACAAATAAATGAGACATTTATAGAAGCAAACTACCATGTATGGGCTCTTTGGTACTTAAGAGTTCTTAGTTTTTAGCTTTATAAATTGATGTTATTTGTTACCATGTCTTATTAAGGAAACACTGAGAGTTCAACAGATAATCTAAAGAATTTTAAAACTGATAATGATAGATAGATGATAGATAGATAGATAGATAGATAGATAGATAGATAGATAGATAGATAGATAGATAGATAGATAGATAGATAGATAGATAGATAGATAGATAGATAGGTGTGAAAAAGTGTTTGCCCCATCCTGATTTCTTTGCATGTTTGTTACACTTTAATGTTTCAGATCATCAATCTAATTTAAATATTAGTAAAACACAAGTGAACACAACATGCATTTTTTTAAATGAAGGGTCTTTTAATTGAGGGAAAACAAAATCCAAAACTACATGGCCCTGAGTGAAAAAGTGTTTGCCCCTAAACCTAGTTGGGCCACCCTTAGCAGCAACAACTGCAAACAAGCATTTGCGATAACTTGCAATGAGTCGGTTACAGCACAGTGGAGAAATCTTTGTCCACTTTTTGTTGTAATTCAGCCACATTGGATGGTTTTCGAGCATGAACCACCTTTTAATGCCACAGCATCTCAATAGGATTCAGGTCAGGACTTTGACCAGGCCACTCCAAAGACTTCATTTTGTTTTTCTTCAGCCATTCAGAGGTGGACTTGCTGGTGTGTTTTGGATCATTTTCCTGCTGCAGAACCTAAGTTCACTTCAGTTTGAGGTCAAAAACAGATGGCCGGACATTCTCCTTCAGGATTTTTTGGTAAACAGCTGAATTCATGGTTTCATTGATACTTTTATGCCAGACGTTATGGGACACACCTTCCAAAAAGTTCAACTTTTGTCTCGTCAGTCCACAGAGAATTTTCCCAAAAGTCTTGGGGATCATCAAGATGTTTTCTGGCAAAATGAAGACGAGATTTTATTCTTTATTATTTATTTATTATTGTTCTTTTTGCTCAGCAGCGGTTTTCGTCTTGGACCTCTGCCATGCAGACCATTTTTTCCCTGTCTCTTTCTTATGGTGGAGTCATGAACACTGACCTTATCTGAGGCAAGTGAGGCCTGCAGTTCTTTGGCTGTTGTTGTGGGGTCTTTTGTGACCTCTTGGATGAGTCGTCGCTGTGCTCTTGGGGTAATTTTGGTCAGCCAGCCACTCCTGGGAAGGTTCTCCACTGGTTCATGTTTTTGCCATTTGTGAATAATGGCTCTCACTGTGGTTCGCTGGAGTCCCAAAGTTTTAGGAATGGCTTTATAACCTTTTCCAGACATATAGATCTCAATTACTTTTGTTTCTGAATTTCTTTGGATCTTGGCATGGTGGCTAGCTTTTGAGGATCTTTTGGTGTACTTCACTTTGTCAAGCAGGTCGTATTTACGAGATTTCTTGATTGCGAACAGGTGTGGCAGTAATCAGGCCTGGGTGTGGCTAGAGAAGTTGAACTCAAGTGTGATAAACCACAGTTTTAACAGGGGGCCATGTAGTTGTGGATTTTGTTTTTCCTTCAATAATAAAACCTTCATTTAATAATTGCATGTTGTGTTTACATGTGTTATCTTTTACTAATATTTAAATTAGTTTTCGATTTGAAATATTAAAGTGTGCCAAACATGCAAAAAGTAAGAAATCAGAAACACTTTTTCACACCACTGTAGATAGATAGACTTACTTCTAAAATAGATAGATTGGTGTAATGTACTTTAGAAAAATTAGTTAACGTATTATATTTAGTTAGCTTAGTGTAGTAAAAGACTTCCTAAGGAACAGGACATTTGTTTTAAAATACAATTAGCTGTGCAAGCAAAGTGCAAAGCAAAGTGCAGTAAAAAAATCCAATATATGACTGATGATTAAATTTATCTATCCACTTTTTGATCACTTCATTTGACTTAATCAACAACTACTTATGCAAACAGAAATGTTAGAAATGCTGTTGAAGTGTCTCTCTACTGAAATGATGAAATCCTTCATTGTTATTTTTTTTTTTACTATGTTTAGTAATACAATCAATCAGTCTGCACTTGCAGGGGAAGTAATAAATGGCACCTGTGGTCTAAATTGAAATGGGTGAAAAAACATTTATTATTTAGGCTTGTAACTCTAGATTTGAGTAAGTGTGTGTACATAGTGCCCTGTGAGTTTTTTTGTGTGTACTCCCTGCCTAAAGCTTTTGGAACCACCACAATCCTCAACAAGAAAAAGCAATAATTGAAAATAGATGAATAAATGAAAATGTTCTTTAGGTGAATGTACATTTCAATGTAAGACATGGGATACTGTTTGGCAAGAACACAACTACAGAAAGACATAAGAAGAGAGGGTCACAGAAGTCACTTACACCATATTCGTGAAAAAATGGGCAAGTGCATGTGTGGTAAACATTAAGAGCATGGTGGTTTAATACAAGCAGGACTGGTGGATTTTTATGCTGTTGGGATCATTTTCCTAACATGTGTTTAGGTCACTTGTCCCCTTGAAGAAAAGGTTCAGCACAACGAAAGACAAAGTTATTCTGATTGATTATTTTTTTCATTTCTGTTCTGATGAGAGAGGTAACTTACAGTTTTGCAACACCCCCATGAATATGGCACAGTGGCTCACAGAATTGTTTGATGAGTAAAAGTGTAAATATATGTCTGAACTGGACATCTGTAGGTGGAAATATAGAAGATATAGATATACATAGATGTTCATTAAATGAATCCTTTAATATCAAATTAACATGCTCCTAAACTTTTATTCCCATGACTTGTACCTTCAAAACCTCAATATCCTGGTCTTGTTATTTGACACTGCTGAATTGTAAGACAATAAATATGAAACAGAAAATATATAATGACTTTTATACTTCTATATGACTTCTATAATGAATTTTTTTTACATACAGAACTTCAAAATATCTGGTACTGAAAGTAGAGAAAAAGCCAACACAGTCCAAACTTGTAATTGGCCTCTGGAAGCAAGGACTGTCCACTGTGTCAAATTAGCTGTGAATATAAATTAGATGGCAAGCAAATGACCTAATGAGAGTTTAGACATTATTTCAATCACAGTATGGGTATTTCCAAAACACTGTCTGATCCTCTCTTCTTTGTGCCATTCCACATTTGTTGTTGTTAACACTAGATAAACTTTCTGCCCACAAGTTTTTTTTAACCTGATCTTTCAACTTTCTCCATATGGCCTGTATAACCATGACACTCAAAATAATTTATACAAACACATTTATACAAATACAAACTCAAAGAATCTTTATGAATTTGACAATAACTGCATGAACCTCAGACTGGTGTGTAAAATATAATCAAGTTGGTGACAAAAGCAACAAGATCAATATGTACTTTTAATGTGAATTAATTATAACATGTCTAACCATACCTTTTTAAATGATGACAACCCAGCCTCATCTTTCATTTCTGCCAGAATCTTTTTGCATATATGGTGTTAGGAAGCCAAGTAACCTATTAAACACTTGCACATGCACTTTCATGGATGTCTGAGCAAAGTGTACATATGCACCAGAGATGCCAAAAGAACACACATCCTGCTCTTGTTTTAAAAGACTCTAGTAAAAGTTAAAGTACTGACTACACTTTTTTACTCGAGTTAAAGTAAAGATGTTTGGCTCTGACATGTACTTGAGTAAAAAGTAGCCATTACTACTACCTGTTTTAGTGCCACGCTGGTAACTGGACTATCATATTAATATATTAATACAAAATGAATAACATTTTTTGTTACCTAATAAATGTATCCAGGCTAAACAACCACATTATAGAACACAAGCAGAGAAAAGATGATGATGATCAGGTGATCAGGAATGTCTCTGTTCTCAGTCCATGTTATTCTCTCTCATCCATGTTGCCTTCTTCATTGTTAATTGTTAGCTTCGTAAACTAGCCTACGAATGTGGTACGTAAAAGGCAGGAAATCATACACCAGTGGCAGACTGAAAAAGCCGCCCAATGACAGGAAATAGGTTGATGGGCTAAAACGGTGCACAATGATCAGAAAAAATATTGAC